>NW_025062490.1:0-67803 GCF_018153295.1 Drosophila grimshawi | reverse complement strand
GAAAATATATGGAAAAGCATTAAATAGGGTCTACCTTGAAATAAATGGCCATAGTCTTCGTCAAAATTGCCCCATTTCAATTATAAAGGTGTTTTTAGAATTCACTTGATCTTTGAAACAAAACTGCATTAAAATAATTTGACTTCCGACTCATCTAAAAAAGATATTAAGGGATATTCTTCGATAAATAGAAAATATATGGAAAGCATTAAACAGGGTCTACCTTGAAATAAATGGCCATATCTTCATCTAAAATCGCGCAATTTCAATTATAAAGGTGTTTTTAGAATTCGCTCGATCTTTGGAACAAAACTGCATTAAAATAATCTGACTTCCGACTCATCTAAGAAAGATATTAAGGGATATTCTTCGATAAATAGAAAATATATGGAAAGCATTAAATGGGGTCTACCTTGAAATAAATGGCCATATCTTCGTCAAAAATTGCCCCATTTCAATTATAAAGGTGTTTTTAGAATTCGCTCGATCTTTGAAACAAAACTGCATTAAAATAATTTGACTTCCGACTCATCTAAAAAAGATATTAAGGGATATTCTTCGATAAATAGGAAATATATGGAAAGCATTAAATAGGGTCTACCTTGAAATAAATGGCCATATCTTTCATCTAAAATTGCCCAATTTCAATTACAAAAGATGTTTTTAGAATTCGCTCATCTTTGGAACAAAACTGCATTAAAATAATTTGACTTCCGACTCATCTAAGAAAGATATTAAGGGATATTCTTCGATAAATAGAAAATATATGGAAAGCATTAAATAGGGTCTACCTTGGAAATAAATGGCCATATCTTCGTCAAAAATTGCCCCATTTCAAATTATAAAGGTGTTTTTGGAATTCACTTGATCTTTGGAACAAAACTGCATTAAAATAATTTGACTTCCGACTCATCTAAAAAAGATATTAAGGGATATTCTTCGATAAATAGAAATATATGGAAAGCATTAAATAGGGTCTACCTTGAAATAAATGGCCATATCTTCGTCAAAAATTGCCCCATTTCAATTATAAAGGTGTTTTTAGAATTCGCTCGATCTTTGGAACAAAACTGCATTAAAATAATTTGACTTCCGACTCATATAAGAAAGATATTAAGGGATATTCTTTGATAAATAGAAAATATATTGAAAGCATTAAATAGGGTGTACCTTGAAATAAATGGCCATATCTTCGTCAAAAATTGCCCCATTTCAATTATAAAGGTTTTTTTAGAATTCGCTAAATCTTTGAAACAAAACTGCATTAAAATAATTTGACTTCCGACTCATCTAAGAAAGATATTAAGGGATATTCTTCGATAAATAGAAAAATATATGGAAAGCATTAAATAGGGTCTACCTTGAAATAAATGGCCATATCTTCGTCAAAAATTGCCACATTTCAATTATAAAGGTGTTTTTAGAATTCACTCGATCTTTGGAACAAAACTGCATTAAAATAATTTGACTTCCGACTCATCTAAGAAAGATATTAAGGGATATTCTGATAAATAGAAAATATATTGAAAGCATTAAATAGGGTCTACCTTGAAATAAATGGCCATATCTTCGTCAAAATTGCCCCACTTCAATTAGAAAGGTGTTTTTAGAATTCACTCAATCTTTGGAACAAAACTGCATTAAAATAATTTGACTTCCGACTCATCTAAGAAAGATATTAAGGGATATTCTTCGATAAATAGAAAATATATGGAAAGCATTAAATAGGGTCTACCTTGAAATAAATGGCCATATCTTCGTCAAAAATTGCCCCATTTCAATTATAAAGGTGTTTTTAGAATTCACTTGATCTTTGGAACAAAACTGCATTAAAATAATTTGACTTCCAACTCATCTAAGAAAGATATTAAGCGATATTCTTCGATAAATAGAAAATATATGGAAAGCATTAAACAGGGTCTACCTTGAAATAAATGGCCATATCTTCATCTAAGATTGCGCAATTTCAATTATAAAGGTGTTTTTAGAATTCACTTGATCTTTGGAACAAAACTGCATTAAAATAATTTGACTTCCGACTCATCTAAGAAAGATATTAAGGGATATTCTTCGATCAATAGAAAATATATGGAAAGCATTAAATAGGGTCTACCTTGAAATAAATGGCCATATCTTCGTCAAAAATTGCCCCATTTCAATTATAAAGGTGTTTTTAGAATTCGCTCGATCTTTGGAACAAAACTGCATTAAAATAATTTGACTTCCGACTCATCTAAGAAAGATATTAAGGGATATTCTTCGATAAATAGAAAATATATGGAAAGCATTAAATAGGGTCTACCTTGAAATAAATGGCCATATCTTCATCTAAAATTGCCCAATTTCAATTATAAAGGTGTTTTTAGAATTCACTTGATCTTTGGAACAAAACTGCATTAAAATAATTTGACTTCCGACTCATCTAAAAAAGATATTAAGGGATATTCTTCGATAAATAGAAAATATATGGAAAGCATTAAATAGGGTCTACCTTGAAATAAATAGCCATATCTTCGTCAAAAATTGCCCCATTTCAATTATAAAGGTGTTTTTAGAATTCACTTGATCTTTGGAAACAAAACTGCATTAAAATAATTTGACTTCCGACTCATCTAAAAAAGATATTAAGGGATATTCTTCGATAAATAGAAAATATATGGAAAGCATTAAATAGGGTCTACCTTGAAATAAATGGCCATATCTTCGTCAAAAATTGCCCCATTTCAATTATAAAGGTGTTTTTAGAATTCACTTGATCTTTGGAACAAAACTGCATTAAAATAATTTGACTTCCGACTCATCTAAGAAAGATATTAAGGGATATTCTTCGATAAATAGAAAATATATGGAAAGCATTAAATAGGGTCTACCTTGAAATAAATGGCCATATCTTCGTCAAAAATTGCCCCATTTCAATTATAAAGGTGTTTTTAGAATTCACTTGATCTTTGGAACAAAACTGCATTAAAATAATTTGACTTCCGACTCATCTAAGAAAGATATTAAGGGATATTCTTCGATAAATAGAAAATATATGGAAAGCATTAAATAGGGTCAACCTTGAAATAAATGGCCATATCTTCGTCAAAAATTGCCCCATTTCAATTATAAAGGTGTTTTTAGAATTCACTTGATCTTTGGAACAAAACTGCATTAAAATAATTTGACTTCCGACTCATCTAAGAAAGATATTAAGGGATATTCTTCGATAAATAGAAAAATATATGGAAAGCATTAAATAGGGTCTACCTTGAAATAAATGGCCATATCTTCATCTAAAATTGCCCCATTTCAATTATAAAGGTGTTTTTAGAATTCGCTTGATCTTTGAAACAAAACTGCATTAAAATAATTTGACTTCCGACTCATCTAAGAAAGATATTAAGGGATATTCTTCGATAAATAGAAAATATATGGAAAGCATTAAATAGGGTCTACCTTGAAATAAATGGCCATATCTTCGTCAAAAATTGCCCCATTTCAATTATAAAGGTGTTTTTAGAATTCACTCGATCTTTGGAACAAAACTGCATTAAAATAATTTGACTTCCGACTCATCTAAGAAAGATATTAAGGGATATTCTTCGATAAATAGAAAATATATGGAAAGCATTAAATAGGGTCTACCTTGAAATAAATGGCCATATCTTCGTCAAAAATTGCCCCATTTCAATTATAAAGGTGTTTTTAGAATTCACTTAATCTTTGAAACAAAACTGCATTAAAATAATTTGACTTCCGACTCATCTAAGAAAGATATTAAGGGATATTCTTCGATAAATAGAAAATATATGGAAAGCATTAAATAGGGTCTACCTTGAAATAAATGGCCATATCTTCGTCAAAAATTGCCCCATTTCAATTATAAAGGTGTTTTTAGAATTCACTTGATCTTTGGAACAAAACTGCATTAAAATAATTTGACTTCCGACTCATCTAAGAAAGATATTAAGGGATATTCTTCGATAAATAGAAAATATATGGAAAGCATTAAATAGGGTCTACCTTGAAATAAATGGCCATATCTTCGTCTAAAATTGCCCCATTTCAATTATAAAGGTGTTTTTAGAATTCACTTGATCTTTGGAACAAAACTGCATTAAAATAATTTGACTTCCGACTCATCTAAGAAAGATATTAAGGGATATTCTTCGATAAATAGAAAATATATGGAAAGCATTAAATAGGGTCTACCTGAAATAAATGGCCATATCTTCGTCAAAAATTGCCCCATTTCAATTATAAAGGTGTTTTTAGAATTCACTCGATCTTTGGAACAAAACTGCATTAAAATAATTTGACTTCCGACTCATCTAAGAAAGATATTAAGGGATATTCTTCGATAAATAGAAAATATATGGAAAGCATTAAATAGGGTCTACCTTGAAATAAATGGCCATATCTTCGTCAAAAATTGCCCCATTTCAATTATAAAGGTGTTTTTAGAATTCGCTTGATCTTTGGAACAAAACTGCATTAAAATAATTTGACTTCCGACTCATCTAAGAAAGATATTAAGGGATATTCTTCGATAAATAGAAAATATATGGAAAGCATTAAATAGGGTCTACCTTGAAATAAATGGCCATATCTTCGTCAAAAATTGCCCCATTTCAATTATAAAGGTGTTTTTAGAATTCACTTGATCTTTGGAACAAAACTGCATTAAAATAATTTGACTTCCGACTCATCTAAGAAAGATATTAAGGGATATTCTTCGATAAATAGAAAATATATGGAAAGCATTAAATAGGGTCTACCTTGAAATAAATGGCCATATCTTCGTCAAAAATTGCCCCATTTCAATTATAAAGGTGTTTTTAGAATTCACTCGATCTTTGGAACAAAACTGCATTAAAATAATTTGACTTCCGACTCATCTAAGAAAGATATTAAGGGATATTCTTCGATAAATAGAAAATATATGGAAAGCATTAAATAGGGTCTACCTTGAAATAAATGGCCATATCTTCGTCAAAAATTGCCCCATTTCAATTATAAAGGTGTTTTTAGAATTCACTTGATCTTTGGAACAAAACTGCATTAAAATAATTTGACTTCCGACTCATCTAAGAAAGATATTAAGGGATATTCTTCGATAAATAGAAAATATATGGAAAGCATTAAATAGGGTCTACCTTGAAATAAATGGCCATATCTTCGTCAAAAATTGCCCCATTTCAATTATAAAGGTGTTTTTAGAATTCGCTTGATCTTTGGAACAAAACTGCATTAAAATAATTTGACTTCCGACTCATCTAAGAAAGATATTAAGGGATATTCTTCGATAAATAGAAAATATATGGAAAGCATTAAATAGGGTCTACCTTGAAATAAATGGCCATATCTTCGTCAAAAATTGCCCCATTTCAATTATAAAGGTGTTTTTAGAATTCGCTCGATCTTTGGAACAAAACTGCATTAAAATAATTTGACTTCCGACTCATCTAAGAAAGATATTAAGGGATATTCTTCGATAAATAGAAAATATATGGAAAGCATTAAATAGGGTCTACCTTGAAATAAATGGCCATATCTTCGTCAAAAATTGCCCCATTTCAATTATAAAGGTGTTTTTAGAATTCACTTGATCTTTGGAACAAAACTGCATTAAAATAATTTGACTTCCGACTCATCTAAGAAAGATATTAAGGGATATTCTTCGATAAATAGAAAATATATGGAAAGCATTAAATAGGGTCTACCTTGAAATAAATGGCCATATCTTCGTCAAAAATTGCCCCATTTCAATTATAAAGGTGTTTTTAGAATTCACTTGATCTTTGGAACAAAACTGCATTAAAATAATTTGACTTCCGACTCATCTAAGAAAGATATTAAGGGATATTCTTCGATAAATAGAAAATATATGGAAAGCATTAAATAGGGTCTACCTTGAAATAAATGGCCATATCTTCGTCAAAAATTGCCCCATTTCAATTATAAAGGTGTTTTTAGAATTCACTCGATCTTTGGAACAAAACTGCATTAAAATAATTTGACTTCCGACTCATCTAAGAAAGATATTAAGGGATATTCTTCGATAAATAGAAAATATATGGAAAGCATTAAATAGGTCTACCTTGAAATAAATGGCCATATCTTCGTCAAAAATTGCCCCATTTCAATTATAAAGGTGTTTTTAGAATTCACTTGATCTTTGAAACAAAACTGCATTAAAATAATTTGACTTCCGACTCATCTAAGAAAGATATTAAGGGATATTCTTCGATAAATAGAAAAATATATGGAAAGCATTAAATAGGGTCTACCTTGAAATAAATGGCCATATCTTCGTCAAAAATTGCCCCATTTCAATTATAAAGGTGTTTTTAGAATTCACTTGATCTTTGAAACAAAACTGCATTAAAATAATTTGACTTCCGACTCATCTAAGAAAGATATTAAGGGATATTCTTCGATAAATAGAAAATATATGGAAAGCATTAAATAGGGTCTACCTTGAAATAAATGGCCATATCTTCGTCAAAAATTGCCCCATTTCAATTATAAAGGTGTTTTTAGAATTCGCTTGATCTTTGAAACAAAACTGCATTAAAATATTTTGACTTCCGACTCATCTAAGAAAGATATTAAGGGATATTCTTCGATAAATAGAAAATATATGGAAAGCATTAAATAGGGTCTACCTTGAAATAAATGGCCATATCTTCGTCAAAAATTGCCCCATTTCAATTATAAAGGTGTTTTTAGAATTCACTCGATCTTTGAAACAAAACTGCATTAAAATAATTTGACTTCCGACTCATCTAAGAAAGATATTAAGGGATATTCTTCGATAAATAGAAAATATATGGAAAGCATTAAATAGGGTCTACCTTGAAATAAATGGCCATATCTTCGTCAAAAATTGCCCCATTTCAATTATAAAGGTGTTTTTAGAATTCACTTGATCTTTGCAAACAAACTGCATTAAAATAATTTGACTTCCGACTCATCTAAGAAAGATATTAAGGGATATTCTTCGATAAATAGAAAATATATGGAAAGCATTAAATAGGGTCTACCTTGAAATAAATGGCCATATCTTCGTCAAAAATTGCCCCATTTCAATTATAAAGGTGTTTTTAGAATTCACTTGATCTTTGAAACAAAACTGCATTAAAATAATTTGACTTCCGACTCATCTAAGAAAGATATTAAGGGATATTCTTGATAAATAGAAAATATATGGAAAGCATTAAATAGGGTCTACCTTGAAATAAATGGCCATATCTTCGTCAAAAATTGCCCCATTTCAATTATAAAGGTGTTTTTAGAATTCGCTTGATCTTTGAAACAAAACTGCATTAAAATAATTTGACTTCCGACTCATCTAAGAAAGATATTAAGGGATATTCTTCGATAAATAGAAAATATATGGAAAGCATTAAATAGGGTCTACCTTGAAATAAATGGCCATATCTTCGTCAAAAATTGCCCCATTTCAATTATAAAGGTGTTTTTAGAATTCACTTGATCTTTGAAACAAAACTGCATTAAAATAATTTGACTTCCGACTCATCTAAGAAAGATATTAAGGGAATTCTTCGATAAATAGAAAATTTATGGAAAGCATTAAATAGGGTCTACCTTGAAATAAATGGCCATATCTTCGTCAAAAATTGCCCCATTTCAAATATAAAGGTGTTTTTAGAATTCACTTGATCTTTGGAAACAAACTGCATTAAAATAATTTGACTTCCGACTCATCTAAGAAAGATATTAAGGGATATTCTTCGATAAATCGAAAATATATGGAAAGCATTAAATAGGGTCTACCTTGAAATAAATGGCCATATCTTCGTCAAAAATTGCCCCACTTCAATTATAAAGGTGTTTTTAGAATTCGCTTGATCTTTGGAACAACACTGCATTAAAATAATTTGACTTCCGACTCATCTAAGAAAGATATTAAGGGATATTCTTCGATAAATAGAAAATATATGGAAAGCATTAAATAGGGTCTACCTTGAAATAAATGGCCATATCTTCATCAAAAATTGCCCCATTTCAAATATAAAGGTGTTTTTAGAATTCACTTGATCTTTGCAAACAAACTGCATTAAAATAATTTGACTTCCGACTCATCTAAGAAAGATATTAAGGGATATTCTTCGATAAATAGAAAATATATGGAAAGCATTAAATAGGGTCTACCTTGAAATAAATGGCCATATCTTCGTCAAAAATTGCCCCATTTCAATTATAAAGGTGTTTTTAGAATTCACTTGATCTTTGGAACAAAACTGCATTAAAATAATTTGACTTCCGACTCATCTAAGAAAGATATTAAGAGATATTCGATAAATAGAAAATATATTGAAAGCATTAAATAGGGTCTACCTTGAAATAAATGGCCATATCTTCGTCAAAAATTGCCCCACTTCAATTATAAAGGTGTTTTTAGAATTCGCTTGATCTTTGAAACAAAACTGCATTAAAATATTTTGACTTCCGACTCATCTAAGAAAGATATTAAGGGATATTCTTCGATAAATAGAAAATATATGGAAAGCATTAAATAGTGTCTACCTTGAAATAAATGGCCATATCTTCGTCAAAAATTGCCCCATTTCAATTATAAAGGTGTTTTTAGAATTCACTTGATCTTTGAAACAACACTGCATTAAAATAATTTGACTTCCGACTCATCTAAGAAAGATATTAAGGGATATTCTTCGATAAATAGAAAATATATGGAAAGCATTAAATAGGGTCTACCTTGAAATAAATGGCCATATCTTCATCAAAAATTGCCCCATTTCAAATATAAAGGTGTTTTTAGAATTCACTTGATCTTTGCAAACAAACTGCATTAAAATAATTTGACTTCCGACTCATCTAAGAAAGATATTAAGGGATATTCTTCGATAAATAGAAAATATATGGAAAGCATTAAATAGGGTCTACCTTGAAATAAATGGCCATATCTTCGTCAAAAATTGCCCCATTTCAATTATAAAGGTGTTTTTAGAATTCACTTGATCTTTGAAACAAAACTGCATTAAAATAATTTGACTTCCGACTCATCTAAGAAAGATATTAAGGGATATTCGATAAATAGAAAATATATTGAAAGCATTAAATAGGGTCTACCTTGAAATAAATGGCCATATCTTCGTCAAAAATTGCCCCACTTCAATTATAAAGGTGTTTTTAGAATTCGCTTGATCTTTGAAACAAAACTGCATTAAAATAATTTGACTTCCGACTCATCTAAGAAAGATATTAAGGGATATTCTTCGATAAATAGAAAATATATGGAAAGCATTAAATAGTGTCTACCTTGAAATAAATGGCCATATCTTCGTCAAAAATTGCCCCATTTCAATTATAAAGGTGTTTTTAGAATTCACTTGATCTTTGAAACAAAACTGCATTAAAATAATTTGACTTCCGACTCATCTAAGAAAGATATTAAGGGATATTCTTCGATAAATAGAAAATTTATGGAAAGCATTAAATAGGGTCTACCTTGAAATAAATGGCCATATCTTCGTCAAAAATTGCCCCATTTCAATTATAAAGGTGTTTTTAGAATTCACTTGATCTTTGGAAACAAACTGCATTAAAATAATTTGACTTCCGACTCATCTAAGAAAGATATTAAGGGATATTCTTCGATAAATAGAAAATATATGGAAAGCATTAAATAGGGTCTACCTTGAAATAAATGGCCATATCTTCATCTAAGATTGCGCAATTTCAACTATAAAGGTGTTTTTAGAATTCACTTGATCTTTGGAACAAAACTGCATTAAAATAATTTGACTTCCGACTCGTCTATGAAAGATATTAAGGGATATTCTTCGATAAATAGCAAATATATGGAAAGCATTAAATAGGGTCTACCTTGAAATAAATGGCCATATCTTCATCTAAAATTGCCCAATTTCAATTATAAAGGTGTTTTTAGAATTCGCTTAATCTTTGAAACAAAACTGCATTAAAATAATTTGACTTCCGACTCATCTAAGAAAGATATTAAGGATATTCTTCGATAAATAGAAAATATATGGAAAGCATTAAATAGGGTCTACCTTGAAATAAATGGCCATATCTTCGTCAAAAATTGCCCCATTTCAATTATAAAGGTGTTTTTAGAATTCACTTGATCTTTGGAACAAAACTGCATTAAAATAATTTGACTTCCGACTCATCTAAAAAAGATATTTAGGGATATTCTTCGATAAATAGAAAATATATGGAAAGCATTAATTAGGGTCTACCTTGAAATAAATGGCCATATCTTCATCTAAAATTGCCCAATTTCAAATACAAAGGTGTTTTTGGAATTCGCTTGATCTTTGAAACAAAACTGCATTAAAATAATTTGACTTCCGACTCATCTAAAAAAGATATTAATTGATATTCTTCGATAAATAGAAAATATATGGAAAGCATTAAATAGGGTCTACCTTGAAATAAATAGCCATATCTTCGTCAAAAATTGCCCCACTTTAATTATAAAGGTATTTTTAGAATTTTCTTAATCTTTTGAACAAAACTGCATTAAAATAATATGATTTCCGACTCATCTAAAAAAGATATTAAGGGATATTCTTCGATAAATAGAAAATATATGGAAAGCATTAAATAGGGTCAACCTTGAAATAAATGGCCATATCTTCGTCAAAAATTGCCCCATTTCAATTATAAAGGTGTTTTTAAAATTCACTTGATCTTTGAAACAAAACTGCATTTAACTAATTTGACTTCCGACTCATCTAAGAAAGATATTAAGGGATATTCTTCGATAAATAGAAAATATATGGAAAGCATTAAATAGGGTCTACCTTGAAATAAATGGCCATATCTTCGTCAAAAATTGCCCTATTTCAATTATAAAGGTGTTTTTAGAATTCACTTGATCTTTGCAAACAAACTGCATCAAAATAATTTGACTTCCGACTCATCTAAGAAAGATATTAAGGGATATTCGATAAATAGAAAATATATTGAAAGCATTAAATAGGGTCTACCTTGAAATAAATGGCCATATCTTCGTCAAAAATTGCCCCACTTCAATTAAAAAGGTGTTTTTAGAATTCGCTTAATCTTTGAAACAAAACTGCATTAAAATAATTTGACTTCCGACTCATCTAAGAAAGATATTAAGGGATATTCTTCGATAAATAGAAAATATATGGAAAGCATTAAATAGGGTCTACCTTGAAATAAATGGCCATATCTTCGTCAAAAATTGCCCCATTTCAATTATAAAGGTGTTTTTAGAATTTACTTGATCTTTGGAACAAAACTGCATTAAAATAATTTGACTTCCGACTCATCTAAGAAAGATATTAAGAGATATTCTTCGATAAATAGAAAATATATGGAAAGCATTAAACAGGGTCTACCTTGAAATAAATGGCCATATCTTCATCTAAGATTGCGCAATTTCAATTATAAAGGTGTTTTTAGAATTCACTTGATCTTTGGAACAAAACTTGATTAAAATAATTTGACTTCCGACTCATCTAAGAAAGATATTAAAGGGATATTCGATCAATAGAAAATATATGGAAAGCATTAAATAGGGTCTACCTTGAAATAAATGGCCATATCTTCGTCAAAAATTGCCCAATTTCAATTACAAAGGTGTTTTTAGAATTCGCTTGATCTTTGGAACAAAACTGCATTAAAACAATTTGACTTCCGACTCATCTAAAAAGATATTAAGGGATATTCTTCGATAAATAGAAAATATATGGAAAGCATTAAATAGGGTCTACCTTGAAATAAATAGCCATATCTTCGTCAAAAATTGCCCCACTTTAATTATAAAGGTGTTTTTAGAATTCACTCGATCTTTGGAACAAAACTGCATTAAAACAATTTGACTTGTGACTCATCTAAGAAAGATATTAAGGGATATTCTTTGATAAATAGAAAATATATGGAAAGCATTAAATAGGGTCAACCTTGAAATAAATGGCCATATCTTCGTCAAAAATTGCCCCATTTCAATTATAAAGGTGTTTTTACAATTCGCTCGATCTTTGGAACAAAACTGCATTAAAATAATTTGACTTCCGACTCATCTAAGAAAGATATTAAGGGATATTCTTCGATAAATAGAAAATATATGGAAAGCATTAAATAGGGTCTACCTTGAAATAAATGGCCATATCTTCATCTAAAATTGCCCAATTTCAATTACAAATGTGTTTTTAGAATTCGCTTGATCTTTGGAACAAAACTGCATTAAAATAATTTGACTTCCGACTCATCTAAGAAAGATATTAAGGGATATTCTTCGATAAATAGAAAATATATGGAAAGCATTAAATAGGGTCTACCTTGAAATAAATGGCCATATCTTCGTCAAAAATTGCTCCATTTCAATTATAAAGGTGTTTTTAGAATTCACTTGATCTTTGGAACAAAACTGCATTAAAATAATTTGACTTCCGACTCATCTAAGAAAGATATTAAGGGATATTCTTTGATAAATAGAAAATATATGGAAAGCATTAAATAGGGTCAACCTTGAAATAAATGGCCATATCTTCGTCAAAAATTGCCCCATTTCAATTATAAAGGTGTTTTTACAATTCGCTCGATCTTTGGAACAAAACTGCCTTAAAATAATTTGACTTCCGACTCATCTAAGAAAGATATTAAGGGATATTCTTCGATAAATAGAAAATATATGGAAAGCATTAAATAGGCTCTACCTTGAAATAAATGGCCATATCTTCGTCAAAAATTGCCCGATTTCAATTGTAAAGGTGTTTTTAGAATTCACTTGATCTTTGGAACAAAACTGCATTAAAATAATTTGACTTCTGACTCATCTAAGAAAGATATTAAGGGATATTCTTCGATAAATCGAAAATATATGGAAAGCATTAAATAGTGTCTACCTTGAAATAAATGGCCATATCTTCGTCAAAAATTGCCCCATTTCAATTATAAAGGTGTTTTTAGAATTCACTTGATCTTTGGAACAACACTGCATTAAAATAATTTGACTTCCGACTCATCTAAGAAAGATATTAAGGGATATTCTTCGATAAATAGAAAATATATGGAAAGCATTAAATAGGGTCTACCTTGAAATAAATGGCCATATCTTCATCAAAAATTGCCCCATTTCAAATATAAAGGTGTTTTTAGAATTCACTTGATCTTTGCAAACAAACTGCATTAAAATAATTTGATTTCCGACTCATCTAAGAAAGATATTAAGGGATATTCTTCGATAAATAGAAAATATATGGAAAGCATTAAATAGGGTCTACCTTGAAATAAATGGCCATATCTTCGTCAAAAATTGCCCCATTTCAATTATAAAGGTGTTTTTAGAATTCACTTGATCTTTGAAATAAAACTGCATTAAAATAATTTGTCTTCCGACTCATCTAAGAAAGATATTAAGGGATATTCGATAAATAGAAAATATATTGAAAGCATTAAATAGGGTCTACCTTGAAATAAATGGCCATATCTTCGTCAAAAATTGCCCCACTTCAATTATAAAGGTGTTTTTAGAATTCACTTGATCTTTGGAACAAAACTGCATTAAAATAATTTGACTTTCGACTCATCTAAGAAAGATATTAAGGGATATTCTTCGATAAATAGAAAATTTATGGAAAGCATTAAATAGGGTCTACCTTGAAATAAATGGCCATATCTTCGTCAAAAATTGCCCCATTTCAAATATAAAGGTGTTTTTAGAATTCGCTTGATCTTTGAAAACAAACTGCATTAAAATAATTTGACTTCCGACTCATCTAAGAAAGATATTAAGGGATATTCTTCGATAAATAGAAAATATATGGAAAGCATTAAATAGGGTCTACCTTGAAATAAATGGCCATATCTTCATCTAAGATTGCGCAATTTCAACTATAAAGGTGTTTTTAGAATTCACTTGATCTTTGGAACAAAACTGCATTAAAATAATTTGACTTCCGACTCATCTAAAAAAGATATTAAGGGATATTCTTCGATAAATAGAAAATATATGGAAAGCATTAAATAGGGTCTACCTTGAAATAAATGGCCATATCTTCATCTAAAATTGCCCAATTTCAAATACAAAGGTGTTTTTGGAATTCGCTTGATCTTTGAAACAAAACTGCATTAAAATAATTTGACTTCCGACTCATCTAAAAAAAGAGATTAAGGGATATTCTTCGATAAATAGAAAATATATGGAAAGCATTAAATAGGGTCTACCTTGAAATAAATAGCCATATCTTCGTCAAAAATTGCCCCACTTTGATTATAAAGGTGTTTTTAGAATTTGCTTAATCTTTTGAACAAAACTGCATTAAAATAATTTGACTTCCGACTCATCTAAAAAAGATATTAAGGGATATTCTTCGATAAATAGAAAATATATGGAAAGCATTAAATAGGGTCAACCTTGAAATAAATGGCCATATCTTCGTCAAAAATTGCCCCATTTCAATTATAAAGGTGTTTTTAGAATTCACTTGATCTTTGGAACAAAACTGCATTAAAATAATTTGACTTCCGACTCATCTAAGAAAGATATTAAGGGATATTCTTCGATAAATAGAAAATATATGGAAAGCATAAAATAGGGTCTACCTTGAAATAAATGGCCATATCTTCGTCAAAAATTGCCCTATTTCAATTATAAAGGTGTTTTTAGAATTCACTTGATCTTTGCAAACAAACTGCATCAAAATAATTTGACTTCCGACTCATCTAAGAAAGATATTAAGGGATATTCTTCGATAAATAGAAAATATATGGAAAGCATTAAATAGGGTCTACCTTGAAATAAATGGCCATATCTTCATCTAAAATTGCCCAATTTCAATTATAAAGGTGTTTTTAGAATTCACTTGATCTTTGGAACAAAACTGCATTAAAATAATTTGACTTTCGACTCATCTAAGAAAGATATTAAGGGATATTCGATAAATAGAAAATATATGGAAAGCATTAAATAGGGTCTACCTTGAAATAAATGGCCATATCTTCGTCAAAAATTGCCCCATTTCAATTATAAAGGTGTTTTTAGAATTCGCTCGATCTTTGGAACAAAACTGCATTAAAATAATTTGACTTCCGACTCATCTAAGAAAGATATTAAGGGATATTCTTCGATAAATAGAAAATATATGGAAAGCATTAAATAGTGTCTACCTTGAAATAAATGGCCATATCTTCGTCAAAAATTGCCCCATTTCAATTATAAAGGTGTTTTTAGAATTCACTTGATCTTTGAAACAAAACTGCATTAAAATAATTTGACTTCCGACTCATCTAAGAAAGATATTAAGGGATATTCTTCGATAAATAGAAAATATATGGAAAGCATTAAATAGGGTCTACCTTGAAGTAAATGGCCATATCTTCGTCAAAAATTGCCCCATTTCAATTATAAAGGTGTTTTTAGAATTCGCTTAATCTTTGAAACAAAACTGCATTAAAATAATTTGACTTCCGACTCATCTAAGAAAGATATTAAGGGATATTCGATAAATACAAAATATATGGAAAGCATTAAATAGGGTCTACCTTGAAATAAATGGCCATATCTTCGTCAAAAATTGCCCCACTTCAATTATAAAGGTGTTTTTAGAATTCACGTGATCTTTGGAACAAAACTGTATTAAAATAATTTGACTTCCGACTCATCTAAAAAAGATATTAAGGGATATTCTTCGATAAATAGAAAATATATGAAAAGCATTAAATAGGGTCTGCCTTGAAATAAATAGCCATATCTTCGTCAAAAATTGCCCCACTTCAATTATAAAGGTGTTTTTAGAATTCACGTGATCTTTGGAACAAAACTGCATTAAAATAATTTGACTTCCGACTCATCTAAGAAAGATATTAAGGGATATTCTTCGATAAATAGAAAATATATGGAAAGCATTAAATAGGGGTCTACCTTGAAATAAATGGCCATATCTTCATCTAAGATTGCGCAATTTCAACTATAAAGGTGTTTTTAGAATTCACTTGATCTTTGGAACAAAACTGCATTAAAATAATTTGACTTCCGACTCATCTAAAAAAGATATTAAGGGATATTCTTCGATAAATAGAAAATATATGGAAAGCATTAAATAGGGTCTACCTTGAAATAAATGGCCATATCTTCATCTAAAATTGCCCAATTTCAAATACAAAGGTGTTTTTGAATTCGCTTGATCTTTGAAACAAAACTGCATTAAAATAATTTGACTTCCGACTCATCTAAAAAAGATATTAAGGGATATTCTTCGATAAATAGAAAATATATGGAAAGCATTAAATAGGGTCTACCTTGAAATTAATAGCCATATCTTCGTCAAAAATTGCCCCACTTTGATTATAAAGGTGTTTTTAGAATTTGCTTAATCTTTTGAACAAAACTGCATTAAAATAATTTGACTTCCGACTCATCTAAAAAGATATTAAGGGATATTCTTCGATAAATAGAAAATATATGGAAAGCATTAAATAGGGTCAACCTTGAAATAAATGGCCATATCTTCGTCAAAAATTGCCCCATTTCAATTATAAAGGTGTTTTTAGAATTCACTTGATCTTTGGAACAAAACTGCATTAAAATAATTTGACTTCCGACTCATCTAAGAAAGATATTAAGGGATATTCTTCGATAAATAGAAAATATATGGAAAGCATAAAATAGGGTCTACCTTGAAATAAATGGCCATATCTTCGTCAAAAATTGCCCTATTTCAATTATAAAGGTGTTTTTAGAATTCACTTGATCTTTGCAAACAAACTGCATCAAAATAATTTGACTTCCGACTCATCTAAGAAAGATATTAAGGGATATTCTTCGATAAATAGAAAATATATGGAAAGCATTAAATAGGGTCTACCTTGAAATAAATGGCCATATCTTCATCTAAAATTGCCCAATTTCAATTATAAAGGTGTTTTTAGAATTCACTTGATCTTTGGAACAAAACTGCATTAAAATAATTTGACTTTCGACTCATCTAAGAAAGATATTAAGGGATATTCGATAAATAGAAAATATATGGAAAGCATTAAATAGGGTCTACCTTGAAATAAATGGCCATATCTTCGTCAAAAATTGCCCCATTTCAATTATAAAGGTGTTTTTAGAATTCGCTCGATCTTTGGAACAAAACTGCATTAAAATAATTTGACTTCCGACTCATCTAAGAAAGATATTAAGGGATATTCTTCGATAAATAGAAAATATATGGAAAGCATTAAATAGTGTCTACCTTGAAATAAATGGCCATATCTTCGTCAAAAATTGCCCCATTTCAATTATAAAGGTGTTTTTAGAATTCACTTGATCTTTGGAACAAAACTGCATTAAAATAATTTGACTTCCGACTCATCTAAAAAAGATATTAAGGGATATTCTTCGATAAATAGAAAATATATGGAAAGCATAAAATAGGGTCTACCTTGAAGTAAATGGCCATATCTTCATCTAAAATTGCCCCATTTTAATTATAAAGGTGTTTTTAGAATTCACTCGATCTTTGGAACAAAACTGCATTAAAATAATTTGACTTCCGACTCATCTAAGAAAGGTATTAAGGGATATTCGATAAATAGAAAATATATGGAAAGCATTAAATAGGGTCTACCTTGAAATAAATGGCCATATCTTCGTCAAAAATTGCCCCATTTTAATTATAAAGGTGTTTTTAGAATTCACTCGATCTTTGGAACAAAACTGCATTAAAATAATTCGACTCCGGACTCATCCTAAGAAAAGGTCTTAAGGGATCTCAGATAAATAGAAAAATATATGAAAAGCATTAAATAGGGTCTACCTTGAAATAAATAGCCATATCTTCGTCAAAAATTGCCCCACTTCAATTATAAAGGTGTTTTTAGAATTCACTCAATCTTTGGAACAAAACTGCATTAAAATAATTTGACTTCCGACTCATCTAAGAAAGATATTAAGGGATATTCTTCGTTAAATAGAAAATATATGGAAAGCATTAAATAGGGTCAACCTTGAAATAAATGGCCATATCTTCATCTAAAATTGCCCAATTTCAATTATAAAGGTGTTTTTAGAATTCACTCGATCTTTGGAACAAAACTGCATTAAAATAATTTGACTTCCGACTCATCTAAGAAAGATATTAAGGGATATTCTTCGATAAATAGAAAATATATGGAAAGCATTAAATAGGGTCTACCTTGAAATAAATGGCCATATCTTCGTCAAAAATTGCCCCATTTCAATTATAAAGGTGTTTTTAGAATTCACGTGATCTTTGGAACAAAACTGCATTAAAATAATTTGACTTCCGACTTTTCTAAGAAAGATATTAAGGGATATTCTTCGATAAATAGAAAATATATGGAAAGCATTAAATAGGGTCTACCTTGAAATAAATGGCCATATCTTCGTCTAAAATTGCCCCATTTCAATTATAAAGGTGTTTTTAGAATTCACTTGATCTTTGGAACAAAACTGCATTAAAATAATTTGTCTTCCGACTCATCTAAGAAAGATATTAAGGGATATTCGATAAATAGAAAATATATGGGAAGCATTAAATAGGGTCTACCTTGAAATAAATGGCCATATCTTCGTCAAAAATTGCCCCATTTCAATTATAAAGGTGTTTTTAGAATTCGCTCGATCTTTGGAACAAAACTGCATTAAAATAATTTGACTTCCGACTCATCTAAGAAAGATATTAAGGGATATTCTTTGATAAATAGAAAATATATGGAAAGCATTAAATAGGGTCTACCTTGAAATAAATGGCCATATCTTCATCTAAAATTGCCCAATTTCAATTATAAAGGTGTTTTTAGAATTCGCTTGATCTTTGGAAACAAAACTGCATTAAAATAATTTGACTTCCGACTCATCTAAGAAAGATATTAAAGAGATATTCTTCGATAAATAGAAAATTTATGGAAAGCATTAAATAGGGTCTACCTTGAAATAAATGGCCATATCTTCGTCAAAAATTGCCCCATTTCAATTATAAAGATGTTTTTAGAATTCGCTTGATCTTTGGAACAAAACTGCATTAAAATAATTTGACTTCCGACTCATCTAAGAAAGATATTAAGGGATATTCTTCGATAAATAGAAAATATATTGAAAGCATTAAATAGGGTCTACCTTGAAATAAATGGCCATATCTTCGTCAAAAAATTGCCCCACTTCAATTATAAAGGTGTTTTTAGAATTCGCTTTATCTTTGAAACAAAACTGCATTAAAATAATTTGACTTCCGACTCATCTAAAAAAGATATTAAGGGATATTCTTCGATAAATAGAAAATATATGGAAAGCATTAAATAGGGTCTACCTTGAAATAAATGGCCATATCTTCGTCAAAAATTGCCCCACTTCAATTATAAAGGTGTTTTTAGAATTCACTTGATCTTTGGAACAAAACTGCATTAAAATAATTTGACTTCCGACTCATCTAAGAAAGATAATAAGGGATATTCTTCGATAAATAGAAAATATATGGAAAGCATAAAATAGGGTCTACCTTGAAATAAATGGCCATATCTTCGTCTAAAATTGCCCCATTTCAATTATAAAGGTGTTTTTAGAATTCACTCGATCTTTGGAACAAAACTGCATTAAAAAAATTTGACTTCCGACTCATCTAAGAAAGATATTAAGGGATATTCTTCGATAAATAGAAAATATATGGAAAGCATTAAATAGGGTCTACCTTGAAATAAATGGCCATATCTTCGTCAAAAATTGCCCCATTTCAATTATAAAGGTGTTTTTAGAATTCACTTGATCTTTGGAACAAAACTGCATTAAAATAATTTGACTTCCGACTCATCTAAGAAAGATATTAAGGGATATTCTTCGATAAATAGAAAATATATGGAAAGCATTAAATAGGGTCTACCTTGAAATAAATGGCCATATCTTCGTCAAAAATTGCCCCATTTCAATTATAAAGGTGTTTTTAGAATTCGCCTAATCTTTGAAACAAAACTGCATTAAAATAATTTGACTTCCGACTCATCTAAGAAAGATATTAAGGGATATTCGATAAATAGAAAATATATGGAAAGCATTAAATAGGGTCTACCTTGAAATAAATAGCCATATCTTCGTCAAAAATTGCCCCACTTCAATTATAAAGGTGTTTTTAGAATTCACTCAATCTTTGGAACAAAACTGCATTAAAATAATTTGACTTCCGACTCATCTAAAAAAGATATTAAGGGATATTCTTCGTTAAATAGAAAATATATGGAAAGCATTAAATAGGGTCTACCTTGAAATAAATAGCCATATCTTCGTCAAAAATTGCCCCACTTTAATTATAAAGGTGTTTTTAGAATTCACTCAATCTTTGGAACAAAACTGCATTAAAATAATTTGACTTCCGACTCATCTAAGAAAGATATTAAGGGATATTCTTCGTTAAATAGAAAATATATGGAAAGCATTAAATAGGGTCTACCTTGAAATAAATGGCCATGTCTTCATCTAAAATTGCCCAATTTCAATTATAAAGGTGTTTTTAGAATTCACTCGACTTTGGAACAAAACTGCATTAAAATAATTTGACTTCCGACTCATCTAAGAAAGATATTAAGGGATATTCTTCGATAAATAGAAAATATATGGAAAGCATTAAATAGGGTCTACCTTGAAATAAATGGCCATATCTTCGTCAAAAATTGCCCCATTTCAATTATAATAGTATTGTTTTAATTCACGTGATCTTTGAAACAAAACTGCATTAAAATAATTTGACTTCCGACTCATCTAAAAAAGATATTAAGGGATATTCTTCGATAAATAGAAAATATATGGAAAGCATTAAATAGGGTCAACCTTGAAATAAATGGCCATATCTTCGTCAAAAATTGACCCACTTCAATTATAAAGGTGTTTTTAGAATTCGCTTAATCTTTGAAACAAAACTGCATTAAAATAATTTGACTTCCGACTTATCTAAGAAAGATATTAAGGGATATTCTTCGATAAATAGAAAATATATGGAAAGCATTAAATAGGGTCTACCTTGAAATAAATGGCCATATCTTCGTCAAAAATTGCCCCATTTCAATTATAAAGGTGTTTTTAGAATTCACTTGATCTTTGGAACAATTCTGCATTAAAATAATTTGACTTCCGACTCATCTAAAAAAGATATTAAGGGATATTCTTCGATAAATAGAAAATATATGGAAAGCATTAAATAGGGCCTACCTTGAAATAAATGGCCATATCTTCGTCAAAAATTGCCCCACTTCAATTATAAAGGTGTTTTTAGAATTCGCTTAATCTTTGAAACAAAACTGCATTAAAATAATTTGACTTCCGACTCATCTAAGAAAGATATTAAGGGATATTCTTCGATAAATAGAAAATATATGGAAAGCATTAAATAGGGTCTACCTTGAAATAAATGGCCATATCTTCGTCAAAAATTGCCCCATTTCAATTATAAAGGTGTTTTTAGAATTCACTCGATCTTTGGAAGAAAAACTGCAGTAAAATAATTTGACTTCCGACTCATCTAAGAAAGATATTAAGGGATATTCTTCGATAAATAGAAAATATATGGAAAGCATTAAATAGGGTCTACCTTGAAATAAATGGCCATATCTTCGTCAAAAATTGCCCCATTTCAATTATAAAGGTGTTTTTAGAATTCGCTAAATCTTTGAAACAAAACTGCATTAAAATAATTTGACTTCCGACTCATCTAAGAAAGATATTAAGGGATATTCGATAAATACAAAATATATGGAAAGCATTAAATAGGGTCTACCTTGAAATAAATAGCCATATCTTCGTCAAAAATTGCCCCACTTCAATTATAAAGGTGTTTTTAGAATTCACTCAATCTTTGGAACAAAACTGCATTAAAATAATTTGACTTCCGACTCATCTAAAAAAGATATTAAGGGATATTCTTCGATAAATAGAATATATATGGAAAGCATTAAATAGGGTCTGCCTTGAAATAAATAGCCATATCTTCGTCAAAAATTGCCCCACTTCAATTATAAAGGTGTTTTTAGAATTCACTCAATCTTTGGAACAAAACTGCATTAAAATAATTTGACTTCCGACTCATCTAAGAAAGATATTAAGGGATATTCTTCGATAAATAGAAAATATATGGAAAGCATTAAATAGGGTCTACCTTGAAATAAATGGCCATATCTTCATCTAAAATTGCCCAATTTCAATTATAAAGGTGTTTTTAGAATTCACTTGATCTTTGGAACAAAACTGCATTAAAATAATTTGACTTCCGACTCATCTAAGAAAGATATTAAGGGATATTCTTCGATAAATAGAAAATATATGGAAAGCATTAAATAGGGTCTACCTTGAAATAAATGGCCATATCTTCGTCAAAAATTGCCCCATTTCAATTATAAAGGTGTTTTTAGAATTCACGTGATCTTTGGAACAAAACTGCATTAAAATAATTTGACTTCCGACTCATCTAAAAAAGATATTAAGGGATATTCTTCGATAAATAGAAAATATATGGAAAGCATTAAATAGGGTCTACCTTGAAATAAATGGCCATATCTTCGTCAAAAATTAACCCACTTCAATTATAAAGGTGTTTTTAGAATTCACTCGATCTTTGAAACAAATCTGCATTAAAATAATTTGACTTCCGACTCATCTAAGAAAGATATTTAGTGATATTCGATAAATAGAAAATATATGGACAGCATTTAGTAGTGTCTACCTTGAAATAAATAGCCTTATCTTCGTCAAAAATTGCCCCATATCAATTATAAAGGTGTTTGTAGAATTCACATGATCTGAGGAACAAAACTGCATTAAAATAATTTGTCTTCCGACTCATCTAAGAAAGATATTGAGGGATATTCGATAAATAGAAAATATATGGAAAGCATTAAATAGGGTCTACCTTGAAATAAATGGCCATATCTTCGTCAAAAATTGCCCCATTTCAATTATAAAGGTGTTTTTAGAATTCACTTGATCTTTGGAACAAAACTGCATTAAAATAATTTGACTTCCGACTCATCTAAGATAGATATTAAGGGATATTCTTCGATAAATAGAAAATATATGGAAAGCATTAAATAGGGTCTACCTTGAAATAAATGGCCATATCTTCATCTAAAATTGCCCAATTTCAATTATAAAGGTGTTTTTAGAATTCGCTTGATCTTTGGAACAAAACTGCATTAAAATAATTTGACTTCCGACTCATCTAAGAAAGATATTAAGGGATATTCTTTGATAAATAGAAAATATATGGAAAGCATTAAATAGGGTCTACCTTGAAATAAATGGCCATATCTTCGTCAAAAATTGCCCCATTTCAATTATAAAGATGTTTTTAGAATTCACTTGATCTTTGGAACAAAACTGCATTAAAATAATTTGACTTCCGACTCATCTAAGAAAGATATTAAGGGATATTCGATAAATAGAAAATATATTGAAAGCATTAAATAGGGTCTACCTTGAAATAAATGGCCATATCTTCGTCAAAAATTGCCCCATTTCAATTATAAAGGTGTTTTTAGAATTCGCTTAATCTTTGAAACAAAACTGCATTAAAATAATTTGACTTCCGACTCATCTAAAAAAGATATTAAGGGATATTCTTCGATAAATAGAAAATATATGGAAAGCATTAAATAGGGTCAACCTTGAAATAAATGGCCATATCTTCGTCAAAAATTGACCCACTTCAATTATAAAGGTGTTTTTAGAATTCACTTGATCTTTGGAACAAAACTGCATTAAAATAATTTGACTTCCGACTCATCTAAGAAAGATATTAAGGGATATTCTTCGATAAATAGAAAATATATGGAAAGCATTAAATAGGGTCTACCTTGAAATAAATGGCCATATCTTCGTCAAAAATTGCCCAATTTCAATTATAAAGGTGTTTTTAGAATTCGCTTGATCTTTGGAACAAAACTGCATTAAAAAAATTTGACTTCCGACTCATCTAAGAAAGATATTAAGGGATATTCTTCGATAAATAGAAAATATATGGAAAGCATTAAATAGGGTCTACCTTGAAATAAATGGCCATATCTTCGTCAAAAATTGCCCCATTTCAATTATAAAGGTGTTTTTAGAATTCACTTGATCTTTGGAACAAAACTGCATTAAAATAATTTGACTTCCGACTCATCTAAGAAAGATATTAAGGGATATTCTTCGATAAATAGAAAATATATGGAAAGCATTAAATAGGGTCTACCTTGAAATAAATGGCCATATCTTCGTCAAAAATTGCCCCATTTCAATTATAAAGGTGTTTTTAGAATTCGCCTAGATCTTTGAAACAAAACTGCATTAAAATAATTTGACTTCCGACTCATCTAAGAAAGATATTAAGGGATATTCGATAAATACAAAATATATGGAAAGCATTAAATAGGGTCTACCCTGAAATAAATAGCCATATCTTCGTCAAAAATTGCCCCACTTCAATTATAAAGGTGTTTTTAGAATTCACTCAATCTTTGGAACAAAACTGCATTAAAATAATTTGACTTCCGACTCATCTAAGAAAGATATTAAGGGATATTCTTCGTTAAATAGAAAATATATGGAAAGCATTAAATAGGGTCTACCTTGAAATAAATGGCCATGTCTTCATCTAAAATTGCCCAATTTCAATTATAAAGGTGCTTTTAGAATTCACTCGATCTTTGGAACAAAACTGCATTAAAATAATTTGACTTCCGACTCATCTAAGAAAGATATTAAGGGATATTCTTCGATAAATAGAAAATATATGGAAAGCATTAAATAGGGTCTACCTTGAAATAAATGGCCATATCTTCGTCAAAAATTGCCCCATTTCAATTATAAAGGTATTTTTAGAATTCACGTGATCTTTGAAACAAAACTGCATTAAAATAATTTGACTTCCGACTCATCTAAAAAAGATATTAAGGGATATTCTTCGATAAATAGAAAATATATGGAAAGCATTAAATAGGGTCTACCTTGAAATAAATGGCCATATCTTCGTCAAAAATTGACCCACTTTAATTATAAAGGTGTTTTTAGAATTCGCTTAATCTTCGGAAACAAAACTGCATTAAAATAATTTGACTTCCGACTTATCTAAGAAAGATATTAAGGGATATTCTTCGATAAATAGAAAATATATGGAAAGCATTAAATAGGGTCTACCTTGAAATAAATGGCCATATCTTCGTCTAAAATTGCCCCATTTCAATTATAAAGGTGTTTTTAGAATTCACTTGATCTTTGGAACAAAACTGCATTAAAATAATTTGTCTTCCGACTCATCTAAGAAAGATATTAAGGGATATTCTTCGATAAATAGAAAATATATGGAAAGCATTAAATAGGGTCTACCTTGAAATAAATGGCCATATCTTCGTCAAAAATTGCCCCATTTCAATTATAAAGGTGTTTTTAGAATTCGCTTGATCTTTGGAACAAAACTGCATTAAAATAATTTGACTTCCGACTCATCTAAGAAAGATATTAAGGGATATTCTTTGATAAATAGAAAATATATGGAAAGCATTAAATAGGGTCTACCTTGAAATAAATGGCCATATCTTCATCTAAAATTGCCCAATTTCAATTATAAAGGTGTTTTTAGAATTCGCTTGATCTTTGGAACAAAACTGCATTAAAATAATTTGACTTCCGACTCATCTAAGAAAGATATTAAGGGATATTCTTTGATAAATAGAAAATATATGGAAAGCATTAAATAGGGTCTACCTTGAAATAAATGGCCATATCTTCGTCAAAAATTGCCCCATTTCAATTATAAAGGTGTTTTTAGAATTCACTCGATCTTTGGAACAAAACTGCATTAAAATAATTTGACTTCCGACTCATCTAAGAAAGATATTAAGGGATATTCTTCGATAAATAGAAAATATATTGAAAGCATTAAATAGGGTCTACCTTGAAATAAATGGCCATATCTTCGTCAAAAATTGCCCCACTTCAATTATAAAGGTGTTTTTAGAATTCGCTTAATCTTTGAAACAAAACTGCATTAAAATAATTTGACTTCCGACTCATCTAAAAAAGATATTAAGGGATATTCTTCGATAAATAGAAAATATATGGAAAGCATTAAATAGGGTCTACCTTGAAATAAATGGCCATATCTTCGTCAAAAATTGCCCCATTTCAATTATAAAGGTGTTTTTAGAATTCACTTGATCTTTGGAACAAAACTGCATTAAAATAATTTGACTTCCGACTCATCTAAGAAAGATATTAAGGGATATTCTTCGATAAATAGAAAATATATGGAAAGCATTAAATAGGGTCTACCTTGAAATAAATGGCCATATCTTCGTCAAAAATTGCCCCATTTCAATTATAAAGGTGTTTTTAGAATTCGCCTAATCTTTGAAACAAAACTGCATTAAAATAATTTGACTTCCGACTCATCTAAGAAAGATATTAAGGGATATTCTTGATAAATACAAAATATATGGAAAGCATTAAATAGGGTCTACCCTGAAATAAATAGCCATATCTTCGTCAAAAATTGCCCCACTTCAATTATAAAGGTGTTTTTAGAATTCACTCAATCTTTGGAACAAAACTGCATTAAAATAATTTGACTTCCGACTCATCTAAGAAAGATATTAAGGGATATTCTTCGTTAAATAGAAAATATATGGAAAGCATTAAATAGGGTCTACCTTGAAATAAATGGCCATGTCTTCATCTAAAATTGCCCAATTTCAATTATAAAGGTGCTTTTAGAATTCACTCGATCTTTGGAACAAAACTGCATTAAAATAATTTGACTTCCGACTCATCTAAGAAAGATATTAAGGGATATTCTTCGATAAATAGAAAATATATGGAAAGCATTAAATAGGGTCTACCTTGAAATAAATGGCCATATCTTCGTCTAAAATTGCCATATTTCAAATATAAAGGTATTTTTAGAATTCACTCGATCTTTGGAACAAAACTGCATTAAAATAATTTGACTTCCGACTCATCTAAGAAAGATATTAAGGGATATTCTTCGATAAATAGAAAATATATGGAAAGCATTAAATACGGTCTACCTTAAAATAAATGGCCATATCTTCGTCAAAAATTGACCCACTTCAATTATAAAGGTGTTTTTAGAATTCGCTTAATCTTTGGAACAAAACTGCATTAAAATAATTTGACTTCCGACTTATCTAAGAAAGATATTAAGGGATATTCTTCGATAAATAGAAAATATATGGAAAACATTGAATAGGGTCTACCTTGAAATAAATGGCCATATCTTCGTCTAAAATTGCCCCATTTCAATTATAAAGGTGTTTTTAGAATTCACTTGATCTTTGGAACAAAACTGCATTAAAATAATTTGTCTTCCGACTCATCTAAGAAAGATATTAAGGGATATTCGATAAATAGAAAATATATGGGAAGCATTAAATAGGGTCTACCTTGAAATAAATGGCCATATCTTCGTCAAAAATTGCCCCATTTCAATTATAAAGGTGTTTTTAGAATTCGCTTGATCTTTGGAACAAAACTGCATTAAAATAATTTGACTTCCGACTCATCTAAGAAAGATATTAAGGGATATTCTTTGATAAATAGAAAATATATGGAAAGCATTAAATAGGGTCTACCTTGAAATAAATGGCCATATCTTCATCTAAAATTGCCCAATTTCAATTATAAAGGTGTTTTTAGAATTCGCTTGATCTTTGGAACAAAACTGCATTAAAATAATTTGACTTCCGACTCATCTAAGAAAGATATTAAAGGATATTCTTCGATAAATAGAAAATATATGGAAAGCATTAAATAGGGTCTACCTTGAAATAAATGGCCATATCTTCGTCAAAAAATTGCCCCATTTCAATTATAAAGGTGTTTTTAGAATTCCCTTGATCTTTGAAACAAAACTGCATTAAAATAATTTGACTTCCGACTCATCTAAGAAAGATATTAAGGGATATTCGATAAATAGAGAATATATTGAAAGCATTAAATAGGGTCTACCTTGAAATAAATGGCCATATCTTCGTCAAAAATTGCCCCACTTTAATTATAAAGGTGTTTTTAGAATTCGCTTAATCTTTGAAACAAAACAGCATTAAAATAATTTGACTTCCGACTCATCTAAAAAAGATATTAAGGGATATTCTTCGATAAATAGAAAATATATGGAAAGCATTAAATAGGGTCTACCTTGAAATAAATGGCCATATCTTCGTCAAAAATTGCCCCACTTCAATTATAAAGGTGTTTTTAGAATTCACTTGATCTTTGGAACAAAACTGCATTAAAATAATTTGACTTCCGACTCATCTAAGAAAGATATTAAGGGATATTCTTCGATAAATAGAAAATATATGGAAAGCATTAAATAGGGTCTACCTTGAAATAAATGGCCATATCTTCGTCAAAAATTGCCCAATTTCAATTATAAAGGTGCTTTTAGAATTCACTTGATCTTTGGAACAAAACTGCATTAAAAAAATTGACTTCCGACTCATCTAAGAAAGATATTAAGAGATATTCGATAAATAGAAAATATATGGAAAGCATTAAATAGGGTCTACCTTGAAATAAATGGCCATATCTTCGTCAAAAATTGCCCCATTTCAATTATAAAGGTGTTTTTAGAATTCACTTGATCTTTGGAACAAAACTGCATTAAAATAATTTGACTTCCGACTCATCTAAGAAAGATATTAAGGGATATTCGATAAATAGAAAATATATTGAAAGCATTAAATAGGGTCTACCTTGAAATAAATGGCCATATCTTCGTCAAAAATTGCCCCATTTCAATTATAAAGGTGTTTTTAGAATTCGCTTAATCTTTGAAACAAAACTGCATTAAAATAATTTGACTTCCGACTCATCTAAAAAAGATATTAAGGGATATTCTTCGATAAATAGAAAATATATGGAAAGCATTAAATAGGGTCTACCTTGAAATAAATGGCCATATCTTCGTCAAAAATTGCCCCACTTCAATTATAAACGTGTTTTTAGAATTCACTTGATCTTTGGAACAAAACTGCATTAAAATAATTTGACTTCCGACTCATCTAAGAAAGATATTAAGAGATATTCTTCGATAAATAGAAAATATATGGAAAACATTAAATAGGGTCTACCTTGAAATAAATGGCCATATCTTCGTCAAAAATTGCCCAATTTCAATTATAAAGGTGTTTTTAGAATTCGCTTGATCTTTGGAACAAAACTGCATTAAAAAAATTTGACTTCCGACTAATCTAAGAAAGATATTAATGGATATTCTTCGATAAATAGAAAATATATGGAAAGCATTAAATAGGGTCTACCTTGAAATAAATGGCCATATCTTCGTCAAAAATTGCCCCATTTCAATTATAGAGGTGTTTTTAGAATTCACTTGATCTTTGGAACAAAACTGCATTAAAATAATTTGACTTCCGACTCATCTAAGAAAGATATTAAGGGATATTCTTCGATAAATAGAAAATATATGGAAAGCATTAAATAGGGTCTACCTTGAAATAAATGGCCATATCTTCGTCAAAAATTGCCCCATTTCAATTGAAAAGGTGTTTTTAGAATTCGCCTAATCTTTGAAACAAAACTGCATTAAAATAATTTGACTTCCGACTCATCTAAGAAAGATATTAAGGGATATTCGATAAATACAAAATATATGGAAAGCATTAAATAGGGTCTACCTTGAAATAAATAGCCATATCTTCGTCAAAAATTGCCCCACTTCAATTATAAAGGTGTTTTTAGAATTCACTCAATCTTTGGAACAAAACTGCATTAAAATAATTTGACTTCCGACTCATCTAAAAAAGATATTAAGGGATATTCTTCGTTAAATAGAAAATATATGGAAAGCATTAAATAGGGTCTACCTTGAAATAAATAGCCATATCTTCGTCAAAAATTGCCCCACTTTAATTATAAAGGCGTTTTTAGAATTCACTCAATCTTTGGAACAAAACTGCATTAAAATAATTTGACTTCCGACTCATCTTAGAAAGACCTTAAGGGATATTCTTCGTTAAATAGAAAATATATGGAAAGCATTAAATAGGGTCTACCTTGAAATAAATGGCCCATGTCTTCATCTAAAATTGCCCCATTTCAATTATAAAGGTGTTTTTAGAATTCACTCGATCTTTGGAACAAAACTGCATTAAAATAATTTGACTTCCGACTCATCTAAGAAAGATATTAAGGGATATTCTTCGATAAATAGAAAATATATGGGAAGCATTAAATAGGGTCAACCTTGAAATAAATGGCCATATCTTCGTCAAAAATTGACCCACTTCAATTATAAAGGTGTTTTTAGAATTCGCTTAATCTTTGAAACAAAACTGCATTAAAATAATTTGACTTCCGACTTATCTAAGAAAGATATTAAGGGATATTCTTCGATAAATAGAAAATATATGGAAAGCATTAAATAGGGTCTACCTTGAAATAAATGGCCATATCTTCGTCTAAAATTGCCCCATTTCAATTATAAAGGTGTTTTTAGAATTCACTTGATCTTTGGAACAAAACTGCATTAAAATAATTTGACTTCCGACTCATCTAAGAAAGATATTAAGGGATATTCGATAAATAGAAAATATATGGAAAGCATTAAATAGGGTCTACCTTGAAATAAATGGCCATATCTTCGTCAAAAATTGCCCCATTTCAATTATAAAGGTGTTTTTAGAATTCACTTGATCTTTGGAACAAAACTGCATTAAAATAATTTGACTTCCGACTCATCTAAGAAAGATATTAAGGGATATTCTTCGATAAATAGAAAATATATGGAAAGCATTAAATAGGGTCTACCTTGAAATAAATGGCCATATCTTCATCTAAAATTGCCCCATTTCAATTATAAAGGTGTTTTTAGAATTCACTCAATATTTGGAACAAAACTGCCTTATAATAATTTGACTTCCGACTCATATAAGAAAGATATTTTGGGATATTCTTCTATTAATAGAAAATATAAGCCAAACATTAAATTGGATAAACCTTGAAATAAATGGCCATATCTTCGTCAAAAATTGCCCCATTTCAATTATAAAGGTGTTTTTAGAATTCACTCGATCTTTGGAACAAAACTGCATTAAAATAATTTGACTTCCGTCTCATCTTAGACAGGTATTAAGGGATATTTTTCGATAAATAGAAAATATATGGAAAGTATTAAATAGGGTCTACCTTGAAATAAATGGCCATATCTTCGTCAAAAATTGCCCGATTTCAATTACAAAGGTGTTTTTAGAATTCGCTTAATCTTTGAAACAAAACTGCATTAAAATAATTTGACTTCCGACTCATCTAAGAAAGATATTAATGGATATTTCTTCGATAAATAGAAAATATATGGAAAGCATTAAATATGGTCTACCTTGAAATAAATGGGCCATATCTTCGTCAAAAATTGCCCAATTTCAATTATAAAGGTGCTTTTAGAATTCACTTGATTCTTGGGAACAAAAACGGTATTAAAATAATTGACCTTCGACTCATCTAAGAAAGATACTAAGGGATATTCGATAAATAGAAAATATATGGAAAGCATTAAATAGGGTCTACCTTGAAATAAATAGCCATATCTTCGTCAAAAATTGCCCCATTTCAATTATAAAGATGTTTTTAGAATTCGCTCGATCTTTGGAATAAAACTGCATTAAAATAATTTGACTTCCGACTCATCTAAGAAAGATATTAAGGGATATTCTTCGATAAATAGAAAATATATGGAAAGCTTTAAATAGGGTCTACCTTGAAATAAATGGCCATATCTTCATCTAAAATTGCCCAATTTCAATTATAAAGGTGTTTTTAGAATTCGCTTGATCTTTGGAACAAAACTGCATTAAAATAATTTGACTTCCGACTCATCTAAGAAAGATATTAAGGGATATTCTTTGATAAATAGAAAATATATGGAAAGCATTAAATAGGGTCTACCTTGAAATAAATGGCCATATCTTCGTCAAAAATTGCCCCATTTCAATTATAAAGGTGTTTTTAGAATTCACTTGATCTTTGGAACAAAACTGCTTTAAAATAATTTGACTTCCGACTCATCTAAGAAAGATATTTAGGGATATTCGATAAATAGAAAATATATTGAAAGCATTAAATAGGGTCTACCTTGAAATAAATGGCCATATCTTCGTCAAAAATTGCCCCACTTCAATTATAAAGGTGTTTTTAGAATTCGCTTAATCTTTGAAACAAAACTGCATTAAAATAATTTGACTTCCGACTCATCTAAGAAAGATATTAAGGGATATTCTTCGATAAATAGAAAGTATATGGAAAGCATTAAATAGGGTCTACCTTGAAATAAATGGCCATATCTTCGTCAAAAATTGCCCCATTTTAATTATAAAGGTGTTTTTAGAATTCACTCGATCTTTGGAACAAAACTGCATTAAAATAATTTGACTTCCGACTCATCTAAGAAAGATATTAAGGGATATTCTTCGATAAATAGAAAGTATATGGAAAGCATTAAATAGGGTCTACCTTGAAATAAATGGCCATATCTTCGTCAAAATTGCCCATTTCAATTATAAAGGTGTTTTTAGAATTCACTTGATCTTTGGAACAAAACTGCATTAAAATAATTTGACTTCCGACTCATCTAAAAAATATATTAAGGGATATTCTTCGATAAATAGAAAATATATGGAATGCATTAAATAGGGTCTACCTTCAAATAATGGGCCATATCTTCGTCAAAAATTGCCCCATTTCAATTATAAAGGTGTTTTTAGAATTCGATCTTTGGAAGAAAACTGCATTAAAATAATTTGACTTTCGACTCATCTAAGAAAGATATTAAGGGATATTCGATAAATAGAAAATATATGGAAAGCATTAAATAGGGTCTACCTTGAAATAAATGGCCATATCTTCATCTAAAATTGCCCAATTTCAATTATAAAGGTGTTTTTAGAATTCACTTGATCTTTGGAACAAAACTGCATTAAAATAATTTGACTTCCGACTCATCTAAGAAAGATATTAAGGGATATTCTTCGATAAATAGAAAATATATGGAAAGCATTAAATAGGGTCTACCTTGAAATAAATGGCCATATCTTCGTCAAAAATTGCCCCATTTCAATTATAAAGGTGTTTTTAGAATTCACTTGATCTTTGGAACAAAACTGAATTAAAATAATTTGTCTTCCGACTCATCTAAGAAAGATATTAAGGGATATTCGATAAATAGAAAATATATGGGAAGCATTAAATAGGGTCTACCTTGAAATAAATGGCCATATCTTCGTCAAAAATTGCCCCATTTCAATTATAAAGGTGTTTTTAGAATTCGCTCGATCTTTGGAACAAAACTGCATTAAAATAATTTGACTTCCGACTCATCTAAGAAAGATATTAAGGGATATTCTTTGATAAATAGAAAATATATGGAAAGCATTAAATAGGGTCTACCTTGAAATAAATGGCCATATCTTCATCTAAAATTGCCCAATTTCAATTATAAAGGTGTTTTTAGAATTCGCTTGATCTTTGGAACAAAACTGCATTAAAATAATTTGACTTCCGACTCATCTAAGAAAGATATTAAGGGATATTCTTTGATAAATAGAAAATATATGGAAAGCATTAAATAGGGTCTACCTTGAAATAAATGGCCATATCTTCGTCAAAAATTGCCCCATTTCAATTATAAAGGTGTTTTTAGAATTCACTTGATCTTTGGAACAAAACTGCATTAAAATAATTTGACTTTCGACTCATCTAAGAAAGATATTAAGGGATATTCTTCGATAAATAGAAAGTATATGGAAAGCATTAAATAGGGTCTACCTTGAAATAAATGGCCATATCTTCGTCAAAAATTGCCCCATTTCAATTATAAAGGTGTTTTTAGAATTCACTTGATCTTTGGAACAAAACTGCATTAAAATAATTTGACTTCCGACTCATCTAAGAAAGATATTAAGGGATATTCTTCGATAAATAGAAAATATATGGAAAGCATTAAATAGGGTCTACCTTGAAATAAATGGCCATATCTTCATCTAAAATTGCCCCATTTCAATTATAAAGGTGTTTTTAGAATTCGCTTGATCTTTGAAACAAAACTGCATTAAAATAATTTGACTTCCGACTCATATAAGAAAGATATTAAGGGATATTCTTCGATAAATAGAAAATATATGGAAAGCATTAAATAGGGTCTACCTTGAAATAAATGGCCATATCTTCGTCAAAAATTGCCCCATTTCAATTATAAAGGTGTTTTTAGAATTCACTTGATCTTTGAAACAAAACTGCATTAAAATAATTTGACTTCCGACTCATCTAAAAAAGATATTAAGGGATATTCTTCGATAAATAGAAAATATATGGAATGCATTAAATAGGGTCTACCTTCAAATAAATGGCCATATCTTCGTCAAAAATTGCCCCATTTCAATTATAAAGGTGTTTTTAGAATTCACTCGATCTTTGGAAGAAAACTGCATTAAAATAATTTGACTTTCGACTCATCTAAGAAAGATATTAAGGGATATTCGATAAATAGAAAATATATGGAAAGCATTAAATAGGGTCTACCTTGAAATAAATGGCCATATCTTCGTCTAAAATTGCCCCATTTCAATTATAAAGGTGTTTTTAGAATTCACTTGATCTTTGAAACAAAACTGCATTAAAAATAATTTGACTTCCGACTCATCTAAAAAAGATATTAAGGGATATTCTTCGATAAATAGAAAATATATGGAAAGCATTAAATAGGGTCTACCTTGAAATAAATGGCCATATCTTCGTCAAAAATTGCCCCGTTTCAATTATAAAGGTGTTTTTAGAATTCACTTGATCTTTGGAACAAAACTGCATTAAAATAATTTGACTTCCGACTCATCTAAGAAAGATATTAAGGGATATTCTTCGATAAATAGAAAATATATGGAAAGCATTAAATAGGGTCTACCTTGAAATAAATGGCCATATCTTCATCTAAAATTGCCCCACTTCAATTATAAAGGTGTTTTTAGAATTCGCTTGATCTTTGAAACAAAACTGCATTAAAATAATTTGACTTCCGACTCATATAAGAAAGATATTAAGGGATATTCTTCGATAAATAGAAAATATATGGAAAGCATTAAATAGGGTCTACCTTGAAATAAATGGCCATATCTTCGTCAAAAATTGCCCCATTTCAATTATAAAGGTGTTTTTAGAATTCACTTGATCTTTGAAACAAAACTGCATTAAAATAATTTGACTTCCGACTCATCTAAAAAAGATATTAAGGGATATTCTTCGATAAATAGAAAATATATGGAATGCATTAAATAGGGTCTACCTTCAAATAAATGGCCATATCTTCGTCAAAAATTGCCCCATTTCAATTATAAAGGTGTTTTTAGAATTCACTCGATCTTTGGAAGAAAACTGCATTAAAATAATTTGACTTTCGACTCATCTAAGAAAGATATTAAGGGATATTCGATAAATAGAAAATATATGGAAAGCATTAAATAGGGTCTACCTTGAAATAAATGGCCATATCTTCGTCAAAAATTGCCCCATTTCAATTATAAAGGTGTTTTTAGAGTTCACTCGATCTTTGAAACAAAACTGCATTAAAATAATTTGACTTCCGACTCATCTAAGAAAGATATGTAAGGGATATTCTTCGATAAATAGAAAATATATGGAAAGCATTAAATAGGGTCTACCTTGAAATAAATGGCCATATCTTCGTCAAAAATTGCCCCATTTCAATTATAAAGGTGTTTTTAGAATTCACTTGATCTTTGGAACAAAACTGCATTAAAATAATTTGACTTCCGACTCATCTAAGAAAGATATTAAGGGATATTCTTCGATAAATAGAAAATATATGGAAAGCATTAAATAGGGTCTACCTTGAAATAAATGGCCATATCTTCATCTAAAATTGCCCAATTTCAATTATAAAGGTGTTTTTAGAATTCGCTTGATCTTTGGAACAAAACTGCATTAAAATAATTTGACTTCCGACTCATATAAGAAAGATATTAAGGGATATTCTTCGATAAATAGAAAATATATGGAAAGCATTAAATAGGGTCTACCTTGAAATAAATGGCCATATCTTCGTCAAAAATTGCCCCATTTCAATTATAAAGGTGTTTTTAGAATTCACTTGATCTTTGAAACAAAACTGCATTAAAATAATTTGACTTCCGACTCATCTAAAAAAGATATTAAGGGATATTCTTCGATAAATTGCAAATATATGGAATGCATTAAATAGGGTCTACCTTCAAATAAATGGCCATATCTTCGTCAAAAATTGCCCCATTTCAATTATAAAGGTGTTTTTAGAATTCACTCGATCTTTGGAAGAAAACTGCATTAAAATAATTTGACTTTCGACTCATCTAAGAAAGATATTAAGGGATATTCGATAAATAGAAAATATATGGAAAGCATTAAATAGGGTCTACCTTGAAATAAATGGCCATATCTTCGTCTAAAATTGCCCCATTTCAATTATAAAGGTGTTTTTAGAGTTCACTCGATCTTTGGAACAAAACTGCATTAAAATAATTTGACTTCCGACTCATCTAAGAAAGATATTAAAGGATATTCTAAGATAAATAGAAAATATATGGAAAGCATTAAATAGGGTCTACCTTGAAATAAATGGCCATATCTTCGTCAAAAATTGCCCCATTTCAATTATAAAGGTGTTTTTAGAATTCACTTGATCTTTGGAACAAAACTGCATTAAAATAATTTGACTTCCGACTCATCTAAGAAAGATATTAAGGGATATTCTTCGATAAATAGAAAATATATGGAAAGCATTAAATAGGGTCTACCTTGAAATAAATGGCCATATCTTCATCTAAAATTGCCCAATTTCAATTATAAAGGTGTTTTTAGAATTCGCTTGATCTTTGAAACAAAACTGCATTAAAATAATTTGACTTCCGACTCATCTAAGAAAGATATTAAGGGATATTCTTCGATAAATAGAAAATATATGGAAAGCATTAAATAGGGTCTACCTTGAAATAAATGGCCATATCTTCGTCAAAAATTGCCCCATTTCAATTATAAAGGTGTTTTTAGAATTCACTTGATCTTTGGGACAAAACTGCATTAAAATAATTTGACTTCCGACTCATCTAAGAAAGATATTAAGGGATATTCTTCGATAAATAGAAAATATATGGAAAGCATTAAATAGGGTCTACCTTGAAATAAATGGCCATATCTTCATCTAAAATTGCCCAATTTCAATTATAAAGGTGTTTTTAGAATTCACTTGATCTTTGGAACAAAAACTGCATTAAAATAATTTGACTTCCGACTCATCTAAGAAAGATATTAAGGGATATTCTTTGATAAAATATAAAATATATGGAAAGCATTTAAATAGGGTCTACCTTGAAATAAATGGCCATATCTTCGTCAAAAATTGCCCCATTTCAATTATAAAGGTGTTTTTAGAATTCACTTGATCTTTGAAACAAAACTGCATTAAAATAAATTGACTTCCGACTCATCTAAGAAAGATATTAAGGGATATTCTTCGATAAATAGAAAATATATGGAAAGCATTAAATAGGGTCTACCTTGAAATAAATAGCCATATCTTCGTCAAAAATTGCCATATTTAAACTATAAAGGTGTTTTTAGAATTCACTTGATCTTTGGAACAAAACTTCATTAAAATAAATTGACTTCCGACTCATCTAAGAAAGATATTAAGGGATATTCTTCGATAAATAGAAAATATATGGAAAGCATTAAATAGGGTCTTCCTTGAAATAAATGGCCATATCTTCGTCAAAAATTGCCCCACTTCAATTATAAAGGTGTTTTTAGAATTCTCTTAATCTTTGAAACAAAACTGCATTAAAATAATTTGACTTCCGACTCATCTAAGAAAGATATTAAGGGATATTCGATAAATAGAAAATATATGGAAAGCATTAAATAGGGTCTACCTTGAAATAAATAGCCATATCTTCGTCAAAAATTGCCCCATTTCAATTATAAAGGTGTTTTTAGAATTCGCTCGATCTTTGGAACAAAACTGCATTAAAATAATTTGACTTCCGACTCATCTAAGAAAGATATTAAGGGATATTCTTCGATAAATAGAAGATATATGGAAAGCATTAAATAGGATCAACCTTGAAATAAATGGCCATATCTTCGTCAAAAATTGCACCCTTTCAATTATAAAGGTGTTTTTAGAATTCGCTCGATCTTTGGAACAAAACTGCATTAAAATAATTTGACTTCCGACTCATCTAAGAAAGATATTAAGGGATATTCTTCGATAAATAGAAAATATATGGAAAGCATTAAATAGGGTCTACCTTGAAATAAATGGCCATATCTTCGTCAAAAATTGCCCCATTTCAATTACAAAGATGTTTTTAGAATTCAAACAATCTTTGAAACAAAACTGCATTAAAATAATTTGACTTCCGACTCATCTAAAAAGATATTAAGGGATATTCTTCGATAAATAGAAAATATATGGAAAGCATTAAATAGGGTCTACCTTGAAATAAATGGCCATATCTTCGTCAAAAATTGCCCCATTTCAATTATAAAGGTGTTTTTAGAATTCACTCGATCTTTGGAACAAAACTGCATTAAAATAATTTGACTTCCGACTCATCTAAGAAAGATATTAAGGGATATTCTTCGATAAATAGAAAATATATGGAAAGCATTAAATTGGGTCTACCTTGAAATAAATGGCCATATCTTCGTCAAAAATTGCCCCCATTTCAATTATAAAGGTGTTTTTAGAATTCGCTCGATCTTTGGAACAACACTGCATTAATTTTAATTTGACTTCCGACTCATCTAAGAAAGATATTAAGGGATATTCGATAAATAGAAAATATATTGAAAGCATTAAATAGGGTCTACCTTGAAATAAATAGCCATATCTTCGTCAAAAATTGCCCCACTACAATTATAAAGGTGTTTTTAGAATTCGCTCGATCTTTGAAACAAAAACTGCATTAAAATAATTTGACTCCCGACTCATCTAAGAAAGATATTAAGGGATATTCTTCGATAAATAGAAAATATATGGAAAGCATTAAATAGGGTCTACCTTGAAATAAATGGCCATATCTTCATCTAAAATTGCCCAATTTCAATTATAAAGGTGTTTTTAAAATTCACTCAATCTTTGGAACAAAACTGCATTAAAATAATTTGACTTCCGACTCATCTAAGAAAGATATTAAGGGATATTCTTCGATAAATAGAAAATATATGGAAAGCATTAAATAGGGTCTACCTTGAAATAAATGGCCATATCTTCATCTAAAATTGCCCAATTTCAATTATAAAGGTGTTTTTAGAATTCACTCGATCTTTGGAACAAAACTGCATTAAAATAATTTGACTTCCGACTCATCTAAGAAAGATATTAAGGGATATTCTTCGATAAATAGAAAATATATGGAAAGCATTAAATAGGGTCTACCTTGAAATAAATGGCCATATCTTCATCTAAAATTGCCCAATTTTAATTATAAAGGTGTTTTTAGAATTCTCTCAATCTTTGGAACAAAACTGCATTAAAATAATTTGACTTCCGACTCATCTAAGAAAGATATTATGGGATATTCTTCGATTAATAAAAAATATAAGCCAAACATTAAATAGGGTCAACCTTGAAATAAATGGCCATATCTTCGTCAAAAATTGCCCCATTTCAATTATAAAGGTGTTTTTAGAATTCGCTTGATCTTTGGAACAAAACTGCATTAAAATAATTTGACTTCCGACTCATCTAAGAAAGATATTAAGGGATATTCTTTGATAAATAGAAAATATATGGAAAGCATTAAATAGGGTCTACCTTGAAATAAATAGCCATATCTTCGTCAAAAATTGCCCCATTTCAATTATAAAGGTGTTTTTAGAATTCACTTGATCTTTGAAACAAAACTGCATTAAAATAATTTGACTTCCGACTCATCTATGAAAGATATTAAGGGATATTCTCCGATAAATTGAAAATATAAGCCAAACATTAAATAGGGTCTACCTTGAAATAAATAGCCATATCTTCGTCAAAAATTGCCCAATTTCAATAATAAAGGTGTTTTTAGAATTCACTCAATCTTTGGAACAAAACTGCATTAAAATAATTTGACTTCCGACTCATCTAAGAAAGATATTAAGGGATATTCTTCGATAAATAGAAAATATATGGAAAGCATTAAATAGGGTCTACCTTGAAATAAATGGCCATATCTTCATCTAAAATTGCCCAATTTCAATTATAAAGGTGTTTTTAGAATTCACTCAATCTTTGGAACAAAACTGCATTAAAATAATTTGACTTCCGACTCATCTAAGAAAGATATTAAGGGATATTCTTCGATAAATAAAATATATATGGAAAGCATTAAATAGGGTCTACCTTGAAATAAATGGCCATATCTTCGTCAAAAATTGCCCCATTTCAATTATAAAGGTGTTTTTAGAATTCACTCGATCTTTGGAAGAAAACTGCATTAAAATCATTTGACTTCCGACTCATCTAAGAAAGATATTAAGGGATATTCGATAAATAGAAAATATATGGAAAGCATTAAATAGGGTCAACCTTGAAATAAATGGCCATATCTTCGTCAAAAATTGCCCCACTTCAATTATAAAGGTGTTTTTAGAATTAGCTTAATCTTTGAAACAAAACTGCATTAAGATAATTTGACTTACGACTCATCTAAAAAGATATTAAGGGATATTCTTCGATAAATAGAAAATATATGGAAAGCATTAAATAGGGTCTACCTTGAAATAAATGGCCATATCTTCGTCAAAAATTGCCCCATTTCAATTATAAAGGTGTTTTTAGAATTCGCTCGATCTTTGAAACAAAACTGCATTAAAATAATTTGACTTCCGACTCATCTAAGAAAGATATTAAGGGATATTCGATAAATAGAAAATATATGGAAAGCATTAAATAGGGTCTACCTTGAAATAAATGGCCATATCTTCGTCAAAAATTGCACCATTTCAATTATAAAGGTGTTTTTAGAATTCACTCGATCTTTGGAAGAAAACTGCATTAAAATAATTTGACTTCCGACTCATCTAAGAAAGATATTAAGGGATATTCGATAAATAGAAAATATATGGAAAGCATTAAATAGGGTCTACCTTGAAATAAATGGGCATATCTTCGTCAAAAATTGCCCCACTTCAATTATAAAGGTGTTTTTAGAATTCGCTTAATCTTTGAAACAAAACTGCATTAAAATAATTTGACTTCCGACTCATCTAAAAAAGATATTAAGGGATATTCTTCGATAAATAGAAAATATATGGAAAGCATTAAATAGGGTCTACCTTGAAATAAATGGCCATATCTTCGTCAAAAATTGCCCCATTTCAATTATAAAGGTACTTTAAGAATTCATTCGATCTTTGGAACAAAACTGCATTAAAATAATTTGACTTCCGACTCATCTAAGAAAGATATTAAGGGATATTCTTCGATAAATAAAATATATATGGAAAGCATTAAATAGGGTCTACCTTGAAATAAATGGCCATATCTTCGTCAAAAAATTGCCCCATTTCAATTATAAAGGTGTTTTTAGAATTCGCTCGATCTTTGGAACAAAACTGCATTAAAATAATTTGACTTCCGACTCATCTAAGAAAGATATTAAGGGATATTCGATAAATAGAAAATATATTGAAAGCATTAAATAGGGTCTACCTTGAAATAAATAGCCATATCTTCGTCAAAAATTGCCCCACTACAATTATAAAGGTGTTTTTAGAATTCGCTCGATCTTTGAAACAAAACTGCATTAAAATAATTTGACTCCCGACTCATCTAAGAAAGATATTAAGGGATATTCTTTGATAAATAGAAAATATATGGAAAGCATTAAATAGGGTCTACCTTGAAATAAATGGCCATATCTTCATCTAAAATTGCCCAATTTCAATTATAAAGGTGTTTTTAGAATTCGCTCGATCTTTGAAACAAAACTGCATTAAAATAATTTGACTTCCGACTCATCTAAGAAAGATATTAAGGGATATTCTTCGATAAATAGAAAATATATAGAAAGCATTAAATAGGCTCTACCTTGAAATAAATGGCCATATCTTCGTCAAAAATTGCCCCATTTCAATTATAAAGGTGTTTTTAGAATTCACTTGATCTTTGGAACAAAACTGCATTAAAATAATTTGACTTCCGACTCATCTAAGAAAGATATTAAGGGATATTCTTCGATAAATAGAAAATATAAGGAAATCATTAAATAGGGTCTACCTTGAAATAAATAGCCATATCTTCGTCAAAAATTGCCCCACTACAATTATAAAGGTGTTTTTAGAATTCGCTCGATCTTTGAAACAAAACTGCATTAAAATAATTTGACTTCCGACTCATCTAAAAAAGATATTAAGGGATATTCTTTGATAAATAGAAAATATATGGAAAGCATTAAATAGGGTCTACCTTGAAATAAATGGCCATATCTTCATCTAAAATTGCCCAATTTCAATTATAAAGGTGTTTTTAGAATTCGCTCGATCTTTGAAACAAAACTGCATTAAAATAATTTGACTTTCGACTCATCTAAGAAAGATATTAAGGGATATTCTTCGATAAATAGAAAATATATGGAAAGCATTAAATAGGCTCTACCTTGAAATAAATGGCCATATCTTCATCTAAAATTGCCCAACTTCAATTATAAAGGTGTTTTTAGAATTCGCTCGATCTTTGAAACAAAACTGCATTAAAATAATTTGACTTCCGACTCATCTAAAAAAGATATTAAGGGATATTCTTCGATAAATATTAAATATATGGAAAGCATTAAATAGGGTCTACCTTGAAAAAAATGGCCATATCTTCGTCAAAAATTGCCCCATTTCAATTATAAAGGTGTTTTTAGAATTCGCTCGATCTTTGGAACAAAACTGCATTAAAATCATTTGACTTCCGACTCATCTAAGAAAGATATTAAGGGATATTCGATAAATAGAAAATATATTGAAAGCATTAAATAGGGTCTACCTTGAAATAAATGGCCATATCTTCGTCAAAAATTGCCCCACTTCAATTATAAAGGTATTTTTAGAAATTCGCTCGATCTTTGAAACAAAAACTGCATTAAATAATTTGACTTCCGACTCATCTAAAAAAGATATTAAGGGATATTCTTTCGATAAATAGAAAATATATGGAAAGCATTAAATAGGGTCTACCTTGAAATAAATGGCCATATCTTCATCTAAAATTGCCCCATTTCAATTATAAAGGTGTTTTTAGAATTCGCTTGATCTTTGAAACAAAACTGCATTAAAATAATTTGACTTTCGACTCATCTAAGAAAGATATTAAGGGATATTCTTCGATAAATAGAAAATATATGGAAAGCATTAAATAGGCTCTACCTTGAAATAAATGGCCATATCTTCGTCAAAAATTGCCCCATTTCAATTATAAAGGTGTTTTTAGAATTCACTTGATCTTTGAAACAAAACTGCATTAAAATAATTTGACTTCCGACTCATCTAAGAAAGATATTAAGGGATATTCTTCGATAAATAGAAAATATATGGAAATCATTAAATAGGGTCTACCTTGAAATAAATGGCCATATCTTCGTCAAAAAATTGCCCCACTACAATTATAAAGGTGTTTTTAGAATTCGCTCGATCTTTGGAACAAAACTGCATTAAAATAATTTGACTCCCGACTCATCTAAGAAAGATATTAAGGGATATTCTTTGATAAATAGAAAATATATGGAAAACATTAAATAGGGTCTACCTTGAAATAAATGGCCATATCTTCATCTAAAAATTGCCCAATTTCAATTATAAAGGTGTTTTTAGAATTCACTCGATCTTTGAAACAAAACTGCATTAAAATAATTTGACTTCCGACTCATCTAAGAAAGATATTAAGGGATATTCTTCGATAAATAGAAAATATATGGAAAGCATTAAATAGGCTCTACCTTGAAATAAATGGCCATATCTTCGTCAAAAATTGCCCCATTTCAATTATAAAGGTGTTTTTAGAATTCGCTCGATCTTTGAAACAAAACTGCATTAAAATAATTTGACTTCCGACTCATCTAAGAAAGATATTAAGGGATATTCTTTGATTAATAGAAAATATAAGCCAAACATTAAATAGGGTCAACCTTGAAATAAATGGCCATATCTTCGTCAAAAATTGCCCCATTTCAATTATAAAGGTGTTTTTAGAATTCACTTGATCTTTGAAACAAAACTGCATTAAAATAATTTGACTTCCGACTCATCTAAGAAAGATATTAAGGGATATTCTTCGATAAATAGAAAATATATGGAAAGCATTAAATAGGCTCTACCTTGAAATAAATGGCCATATCTTCGTCTAAAATTGCCCCATTTCAATTATAAAGGTGTTTTTAGAATTCACTCAATCTTCGAAACAAAACTGCATTAAAGTAATTTGACTTCCGACTCATCTAAGAAAGATATTAAGGGATATTCTTTTATAAATAGAAAATATATGGAAAGCATTAAATAGGGTCAACCTTGAAATAAATGGCCATATCTTTGTCAAAAATTGCCCCATTTCAATCATAAAGGTGCTTTTAGAATTCACTCGATCTTTGGAACAAAACTGCATTAAAATAATTTGACTTCCGACTCATCTAAGAAAGATATTAAGGGATATTCTTCGATAAATAGAAAATATATGGAAATCATTAAATAGGGTCTACCTTGAAATAAATAGCCATATCTTCGTCAAAAATTGCCCCACTACAATTATAAAGGTGTTTTTAGAATTCGCTCGATCTTTGAAACAAAACTGCATTAAAATAATTTGACTCCCGACTCATCTAAGAAAGATATTAAGGGATATTCTTTGATAAATAGAAAATATATGGAAAGCATTAAATAGGGTCTACCTTGAAATAAATGGCCATATCTTCATCTAAAATTGCCCAATTTCAATTATAAAGGTGTTTTTAGAATTCGCTCGATCTTTGAAACAAAACTGCATTAAAATAATTTGACTTTCGACTCATCTAAGAAAGATATTAAGGATATTCTTCGATAAATAGAAAATATATGGAAAGCATTAAATAGGCTCTACCTTGAAATAAATAGCCATATCTTCGTCAAAAATTGCCCCATTTCAATTATAAAGGTGTTTTTAGAATTCGCTCGATCTTTGAAACAAAACTGCATTAAAATAATTTGACTTCCGACTCATCTAAGAAAGATATTAAGGGATATTCTTTGGATAAATAGAAAATATATGGAAAGCATTAAATAGGGTCTACCTTGAAATAAATGGCCATATCTTCGTCAAAAATTGCCCCATTTCAATTATAAAGGTGTTTTTAGAATTCACTCGATCTTTGAAACAAAACTGCATTAAAATAATTTGACTTCCGACTCATCTAAGAAAGATATTAAGGGATATTCTTCGATTAATAGAAAATATATGGAAAGCATTAAATAGGGTCTACCTTGAAATAAATGGCCATATCTTCGTCAAAAATTGCCCCATTTCAATTATAAAGGTGTTTTTAGAATTCACTTGATCTTTGAAACAAAAACTGCATTAAAATAATTTGACTTCCGACTCATCTAAGAAAGATATTAAGGGATATTCTTCGATAAATAGAAAATATATGGAAAGCATTAAATAGGGTCTACCTTGAAATAAATGGCCATATCTTCGTCTAAAATTGCCCCATTTCAATTATAAAGGTGTTTTTAGAATTCACTTGATCTTTGGAACAAAACTGCATTAAAATAATTTGACTTCCGACTCATCTAAGAAAGATATTAAGGGATATTCTTCGATAAATAGAAAATATATGGAAAGCATTAAATAGGGTCTACCTTGAAATAAATGGCCATATCTTCGTCAAAAATTGCCCCATTTCAATTATAAAGGTGTTTTTAGAATTCACTTGATCTTTGGAACAAAACTGCATTAAAATAATTTGACTTCCGACTCATCTAAGAAAGATATTAAGGGATATTCTTCGATAAATAGAAAATATATGGAAAGCATTAAATAGGGTCTACCTTGAAATAAATGGCCATATCTTCGTCAAAAATTGCCCCATTTCAATTATAAAGGTGTTTTTAGAATTCACTTGATCTTTGGAACAAAACTGCATTAAAATAATTTGACTTCCGACTCATCTAAGAAAGATATTAAGGGATATTCTTCGATAAATAGAAAATATATGGAAAGCATTAAATAGGGTCTACCTTGAAATAAATGGCCATATCTTCGTCAAAAATTGCCCCATTTCAATTATAAAGGTGTTTTTAGAATTCACTTGATCTTTGGAACAAAACTGCATTAAAATAATTTGACTTCCGACTCATCTAAGAAAGATATTAAGGGATATTCTTCGATAAATAGAAAATATATGGAAAGCATTAAATAGGGTCTACCTTGAAATAAATGGCCATATCTTCGTCAAAAATTGCCCCATTTCAATTATAAAGGTGTTTTTAGAATTCACTCGATCTTTGGAACAAAACTGCATTAAAATAATTTGACTTCCGACTCATCTAAGAAAGATATTAAGGGATATTCTTCGATAAATAGAAAATATATGGAAAGCATTAAATAGGGTCTACCTTGAAATAAATGGCCATATCTTCGTCAAAAATTGCCCCATTTCAATTATAAAGGTGTTTTTAGAATTCACTTGATCTTTGGAACAAAACTGCATTAAAATAATTTGACTTCCGACTCATCTAAGAAAGATATTAAGGGATATTCTTCGATAAATAGAAAATATATGGAAAGCATTAAATAGGGTCTACCTTGAAATAAATGGCCATATCTTCGTCAAAAATTGCCCCATTTCAATTATAAAGGTGTTTTTAGAATTCACTTGATCTTTGGAACAAAACTGCATTAAAATAATTTGACTTCCGACTCATCTAAGAAAGATATTAAGGGATATTCTTCGATAAATAGAAAATATATGGAAAGCATTAAATAGGGTCTACCTGAAATAAATGGCCATATCTTCGTCAAAAATTGCCCCATTTCAATTATAAAGGTGTTTTTAGAATTCACTTGATCTTTGGAACAAAACTGCATTAAAATAATTTGACTTCCGACTCATCTAAGAAAGATATTAAGGGATATTCTTCGATAAATAGAAAATATATGGAAAGCATTAAATAGGGTCTACCTTGAAATAAATGGCCATATCTTCGTCAAAAATTGCCCCATTTCAATTATAAAGGTGTTTTTAGAATTCACTTGATCTTTGGAACAAACTGCATTAAAATAATTTGACTTCCGACTCATCTAAGAAAGATATTAAGGGATATTCTTCGATAAATAGAAAATATATGGAAAGCATTAAATAGGGTCTACCTTGAAATAAATGGCCATATCTTCGTCAAAAATTGCCCCATTTCAATTATAAAGGTGTTTTTAGAATTCACTTGATCTTTGGAACAAAAACTGCATTAAAATAATTTGACTTCCGACTCATCTAAGAAAGATATTAAGGGATATTCTTCGATAAATAGAAAATATATGGAAAGCATTAAATAGGGTCTACCTTGAAATAAATGGCCATATCTTCGTCAAAAATTGCCCCATTTCAATTATAAAGGTGTTTTTAGAATTCACTTGATCTTTGGAACAAAACTGCATTAAAATAATTTGACTTCCGACTCATCTAAGAAAGATATTAAGGGATATTCTTCGATAAATAGAAAATATATGGAAAGCATTAAATAGGGTCTACCTTGAAATAAATGGCCATATCTTCGTCAAAAATTGCCCCATTTCAATTATAAAGGTGTTTTTAGAATTCACTTGATCTTTGGAACAAAACTGCATTAAAATAATTTGACTTCCGACTCATCTAAGAAAGATATTAAGGGATATTCTTCGATAAATAGAAAATATATGGAAAGCATTAAATAGGGTCTACCTTGAAATAAATGGCCATATCTTCGTCAAAAATTGCCCCATTTCAATTATAAAGGTGTTTTTAGAATTCACTTGATCTTTGGAACAAAACTGCATTAAAATAATTTGACTTCCGACTCATCTAAGAAAGATATTAAGGGATATTCTTCGATAAATAGAAAATATATGGAAAGCATTAAATAGGGTCTACCTTGAAATAAATGGCCATATCTTCGTCAAAAATTGCCCCATTTCAATTATAAAGGTGTTTTTAGAATTCACTTGATCTTTGGAACAAAACTGCATTAAAATAATTTGACTTCCGACTCATCTAAGAAAGATATTAAGGGATATTCTTCGATAAATAGAAAATATATGGAAAGCATTAAATAGGGTCTACCTTGAAATAAATGGCCATATCTTCGTCAAAAATTGCCCCATTTCAATTATAAAGGTGTTTTTAGAATTCACTTGATCTTTGGAACAAAAACTGCATTAAAATAATTTGACTTCCGACTCATCTAAGAAAGATATTAAGGGATATTCTTCGATAAATAGAAAATATATGGAAAGCATTAAATAGGGTCTACCTTGAAATAAATGGCCATATCTTCGTCAAAAATTGCCCCATTTCAATTATAAAGGTGTTTTTAGAATTCACTTGATCTTTGGAACAAAACTGCATTAAAATAATTTGACTTCCGACTCATCTAAGAAAGATATTAAGGGATATTCTTCGATAAATAGAAAATATATGGAAAGCATTAAATAGGGTCTACCTTGAAATAAATGGCCATATCTTCGTCAAAAATTGCCCCATTTCAATTATAAAGGTGTTTTTAGAATTCACTTGATCTTTGGAACAAAACTGCATTAAAATAATTTGACTTCCGACTCATCTAAGAAAGATATTAAGGGATATTCTTCGATAAATAGAAAATATATGGAAAGCATTAAATAGGGTCTACCTTGAAATAAATGGCCATATCTTCGTCAAAAATTGCCCCACTTCAATTATAAAGGTGTTTTTAGAATTCACTTGATCTTTGGAACAAAACTGCATTAAAATAATTTGACTTCCGACTCATCTAAGAAAGATATTAAGGGATATTCTTCGATAAATAGAAAATATATGGAAAGCATTAAATAGGGTCTACCTTGAAATAAATGGCCATATCTTCGTCAAAAATTGCCCCATTTCAATTATAAAGGTGTTTTTAGAATTCACTTGATCTTTGGAACAAAACTGCATTAAAATAATTTGACTTCCGACTCATCTAAGAAAGATATTAAGGGATATTCTTCGATAAATAGAAAATATATGGAAAGCATTAAATAGGGTCTACCTTGAAATAAATGGCCATATCTTCGTCAAAAATTGCCCCATTTCAATTATAAAGGTGTTTTTAGAATTCGCTTGATCTTTGGAACAAAACTGCATTAAAATAATTTGACTTCCGACTCATCTAAGAAAGATATTAAGGGATATTCTTCGATAAATAGAAAATATATGGAAAGCATTAAATAGGGTCTACCTTGGAAATAAATGGCCATATCTTCGTCAAAAATTGCCCCATTTCAATTATAAAGGTGTTTTTAGAATTCACTTGATCTTTGGAACAAAAACTGCATTAAAATAATTTGACTTCCGACTCATCTAAGAAAGATATTAAGGGATATTCTTCGATAAATAGAAAATATATGGAAAGCATTAAATAGGGTCTACCTTGAAATAAATGGCCATATCTTCGTCAAAAATTGCCCCATTTCAATTATAAAGGTGTTTTTAGAATTCACTTAATCTTTGAAACAAAACTGCATTAAAATAATTTGACTTCCGACTCATCTAAGAAAGATATTAAGGGATATTCTTCGATAAATAGAAAATATATGGAAAGCATTAAATAGGGTCTACCTTGAAATAAATGGCCATATCTTCGTCAAAAATTGCCCCATTTCAATTATAAAGGTGTTTTTAGAATTCACTTGATCTTTGGAACAAAACTGCATTAAAATAATTTGACTTCCGACTCATCTAAGAAAGATATTAAGGGATATTCTTCGATAAATAGAAAATATATGGAAAGCATTAAATAGGGTCTACCTTGAAATAAATGGCCATATCTTCGTCAAAAATTGCCCCATTTCAATTATAAAGGTGTTTTTAGAATTCACTTGATCTTTGGAACAAAACTGCATTAAAATAATTTGACTTCCGACTCATCTAAGAAAGATATTAAGGGATATTCTTCGATAAATAGAAAATATATGGAAAGCATTAAATAGGGTCTACCTTGAAATAAATGGCCATATCTTCGTCAAAAATTGCCCCATTTCAATTATAAAGGTGTTTTTAAAATTCACTCGATCTTTGAAACAAAACTGCATTAAAATAATTTGACTTCCGACTCATCTAAGAAAGATATTAAAGGGATATTCTTCGATAAATAGAAAATATATGGAAAAGCATTAAATAGGGTCTACCTTTGAAATAAATGGGCATATCTTCGTCCGAAATTTGCCCATTTCAATTATAAAGGTGTTTTTAGAATTCACTCGATCTTTGGAACAAAACTGCATTAAAATAATTTGACTTCCGACTCATCTAAGAAAGATATTAAGGGATATTCTTCGATAAATAGGAAAATATATTGAAAGCATTAAATAGGGTCTACCTTGAATAATGGCCATATCTTCGTCAAAATTGCCCCATTTCAATTATAAAGATGTTTTTAGAATTCACTCGATCTTTGGAACAAAACTGCATTAAAATAATTTGACTTCCGACTCATCTAAGAAAGATATTAAGGGATATTCTTCGATAAATAGAAAATATATGGAAAGCATTAAATAGGGTCTACCTTGAAATAAATGGCCATATCTTCGTTTTAAATTGCCCCATTTCAATTATAAAGGTGTTTTTAGAATTCGCTCAATCTTTGGAACAAAACTGCATTAAAATAATTTGACTTCCGACTCATCTAAGAAAGATATTAAGGGATATTCTTGATTAACAGAAAATATATGGAAAGCATTAAATAGGGTCTACCTTGAAATAAATGGCCATATCTTCGTCAAAAATTGCCCCATTTCAATTATATAGGTGTTTTTAGAATTCACTCCAATCTTTTGGAACAAAACTGCATTAAAATAATTTGACTTTCCGACTCATCTAAGAAAGATATTAAGCGGATATTCTTCGATAAATAGCAAATATATGGAAAGCATTAAATAGGGTCTACCTTGAAATAAATGGCCATATCTTTGTCAAAAATTGCCCCAATTTCAATTATAAAGGTGTTTTTAGAATTCACTTGATCTTTGGAAAAAAACTGCATTAAAATAATTTGACTTCCGACTCATCTAAGAAAGATATTAAGGGATATTCTTTCGATAAATAGAAAATATATGGAAAGCATTAAATAGGGTCTACCTTGAAATAAATGGCCATATCTTCGTCAAAAATTGCCCCATTTCAATTATAAAGGTGTTTTTAGAATTCACTTGATTTTGAAACAAAACTGCATTAAAATAATTTGACTTCCGACTCATCTAAGAAAGATATTAAGGATATTCTTCGATAAATAGAAAATATATGGAAAGCATTAAATAGGGTCTACCTTGAAATAAATGGCCATATCTTCGTCAAAAATTGCCCCATTTCAATTATAAAGGTGTTTTTAGAATTCACTTGACCTTTGGAACCAAACTGCATTAAAATAATTTGACTTCCGACTCATCTAAGAAAGATATTAAGGGATATTCTTCGATAAATAGAAAATATATGGAAAGCATTAAATAGGGTCTACCTTGAAATAAATGGCCATATCTTCGTAAAATTGCCCATTAATTATAAAGGTTAAAATAATTTGACTTCGACTCATCTAAGAAAGATATTAAGGGATATTCTTCGATAAATATAAAATATAAGGCAAACATTAAATAAAGTCAACCTTGAAATAAATGGCCATATCTTCGTCAAAAATTGCCCCATTCCAATTATAAAGGTGTTTTTAGAATTCGCTCAATCTTCGGAAACAAAACTGCATTAAAATAATTTGACTCCGACTCATCTAAGAAAGATATTAAGGGATATTCTTCGATAAATAGAAAATATAGGAAAACATTAAATAGGGTCTACCTTGAAATAAATGGCCATATCTTCGTCAAAAATTGCCCCATTTCAATTATAAAGGTGTTTTTAGAATTCACTTGATCTTGGAAACAAACTGCATTAAAATAATTTGACTTCCGACTCATCTAAGAAAGATATTAAGGATATTCTTCGATAAATAGAAAATATATGGAAAGCATTAAATAGGGTCTACCTTGAAATAAATGGCCATATCTTCGTCTAAAATTGCCCCATTTCAATTATAAAGGTGTTTTTAAAATTCACTCGATCTTCGAAACAAAACTGCATTAAAATAATTTGACTTCCGACTCATCTAAGAAAGATATTAAGGGATATTCTTCGATTAATAGAAAATATAAGCCAAACATTAAATAGGGTCAACCTTGAAATAAATGGCCATATCTTCGTCAAAAATTGCCCCATTTCAATTATAAAGGTGTTTTTAGAATTCACTTGATCTTTGAAACAAAACTGCATTAAAATAATTTGACTTCCGACTCATCTAAGAAAGATATTAAGGGATATTCTTCGATAAATAGAAAATATAAGCCAAACATTAAATATGGTCAACCTTGAAATAAATGGCCATATCTTTGTCTAAAATTGCCCCATTTCAATTATAAAGGTGTTTTTAAAATTCACTCAATCTTCGAAACAAAACTGCATTAATGTAATTTGACTTCCGACTCATCTAAGAAAGATATTAAGGGATATTCTTTGATTAATAGAAAATATAAGCCAAACATTAAATAGGGTCAACCTTGAAATAAATGGCCTAATCTTTGTCTAAAATTGCCCAATTTCAATTATAAAGGTATTTTTAGAATTCACTCAATCTTCGAAACAAAACTGCATTAAAATAATTTGACTTCCGACTCATCTAAGAAAGATATTAAGGGATATTCTTTGATTAATAGAAAATATAAGCCAAACATTAAATAGAGTCAACCTTGAAATAAATGACCATATCTTTGTCTAACATTGCCCCATTTCAATTATAAAGGTGTTTTTAAAATTCACTCGATCTTTGGAACAAAACTGCATTAAAATAATTTGACTTCCGACTCATCTAAGAAAGATATTAAGGGATATTCTTCGATAAATAGAAAATATATGGAAAGCATTAAATAGGCTCTACCTTGAAATAAATGGCCATATCTTCGTCAAAAATTGCCCCATTTCAATTATAAAGATGTTCTTGGAAATCACTCGATCTTTGGAACAAAACTTCATTAAAATAATTTGACTTCCGACTCATCTAAGAAAGATATTAAGGGATATTCTTCGATAAATAGAAAATATATGGAAAGCATTAAATAGGCTCTACCTTGAAATAAATGGCCATATCTTCGTCAAAAATTGCCCCATTTCAATTATAAAGGTGTTTTTAGAATTCACTCGATCTTTGAAACAAAACTGCATTAAAATATTTTGACTTACGACTCATCCAAGAAAGATATTAAGAGATATTCTTCGATTAATAGAAAATATAAGGCAAACATTAAATAGAGTCAACCTTGAAATAAATGGTCATATCTTCGTCAAAAATTGCCCCATTTCAATTATAAGGGTGTTTTTAGAATTCACTCGATCTTTGGAACAAAACTGCATTAAAATAATTTGTCTTCCGACTCATCTAAGAAAGATATTAAGGGATATTCTTCGATAAATAGAAAATATATGGAAAGCATTAAATATGGTCTACCTTGAAATAAATGGCCATATCTTCGTCTAAAATTGCCCCATTGCAATTATAAAGGTGTTTTTAAAATTCACTCAATCTTCGAAACAAAACTGCATTAAAGTAATTTGACTTCCGACTCATCTAAGAAAGATATTAAGGGATATTCTTCGATTAATAGAAAATATAAGCCAAGCATTAAATAGGGTCAACCTTGAAATAAATGGCCATATCTTTGTCTAAAATTGCCCCATTTCAATTATAAAGGTGTTTTTAGAATTCACTCGATCTTTGGAACAAAACTGCATTAAAATAATTTGACTTCCGACTCATCTAAGAAAGATGTTAAGGGATATTCTTCGATAAATAGAAAATATATGGGAAGCATTAAATAGGGTCTACCTTGAAATAAATGGCCATATCTTCGTCAAAAATTGCCCCATTTCAATTATAAAGGTGTTTTTAGAATTCACTTGATCTTTGAAACAAAACTGCATTAAAATAATTTACTGCCAACTCATCTAAGAAAGATATTAAGGGATATTCTTCGATAAATAGAAAATATAAGCCAAACATTAAATATGGTCAACCTTGAAATAAATGGCCATATCTTCGTCTAAAATTGCCCCATTTCAATTATAAAGGTGTTTTTAAAATTCACTCAATCTTCGAAACAAAACTGCATTAAAAGTAATTTGACTTCCGACTCATCTAAGAAAGATATTAAGGGATATTCTTTGATTAATAGAAAATATAAGCCAAACATTAAATAGGGTCAACCTTGAAATAAATGGCCATATCTTCGTCAAAAATTGCCCAATTTCAATTATAAAGGTATTTTTAGAATTCACTCAATCTTCGAAACAAAACTGCATTTAAGTAATTTGACTTCCGACTCATCTAAGAAAGATATTAAGGGATATTCTTTGATTAATAGAAAATATAAGCCAAACATTAAATAGAGTCAACCTTGAAATAAATGACCATATCTTTGTCTAAAATTGCCCCATTTCAAATATAAAGGTGTTTTTAAAATTCACTCGATCTTTGGAACAAAACTGCATTAAAATAATTTGACTTCCGACTCATCTAAGAAAGATATTAAGGGATATTCTTCGATAAATAGAAAATATATGGAAAGCATTAAATAGGCTCTACCTTGAAATAAATGGCCATATCTTCGTCAAAAATTGCCCCATTTCAATCATAAAGATGTTCTTGGAATTCACTCGATCTTTGGAACAAAACTGCATTAAAATAATTTGACTTCCGACTCATCTAAGAAAGATATTAAGGGATATTCTTCGATAAGAAAATATATGGAAAGCATTAAATAGGCTCTACCTTGAAATAAATGGCCATATCTTCGTCAAAAATTGCCCCATTTCAATTATAAAGGTGTTTTTAGAATTCACTCGATCTTTGAAACAAAACTGCATTAAAATATTTTGACTTACGACTCATCCAAGAAAGATATTAAGAGATATTCTTCGATTAATAGAAAATATAAGGCAAACATTAAATAGAGTCAACCTTGAAATAAATGGTCATATCTTCGTCAAAAATTGCCCCATTTCAATTATAAGGGTGTTTTTAGAATTCACTCGATCTTTGGAACAAAAACTGCATTAAAATAATTGGTCTTCCGACTCATCTAAGAAAGATATTAAGGGATATTCTTCGATAAATAGAAAATATATGGAAAGCATTAAATAGGGTCTACCTTGAAATAAATGGCCATATCTTCGTCCAAAATTGCCCCATTTCAATTATAAAGATGTTTTTAGAATTCATTCGATCTTTGGAACAAAACTGCATTAAAATAATTTGACTTCCGACTCATCTAAGAAAGATATTAAGGGATATTCTTCGATAAATAGAAAATATATGGAAAGCATTAAATAGGCTCTACCTTGAAATAAATGGCCATATCTTCGTCTAAAATTGCCCCATTTCAATTATAAAGGTGTTTTTAGAATTCACTCAATCTTCGAAACAAAACTGCATTAAAATAATTTGACTTCCGACTCATCTAAGAAAGATATTAAGGGATATTCTTCGATAAATAGAAAATATAAGCCAAACATTAAATAGGGTCAACCTTGAAATAAATGGCCATATCTTCGTCTAAAATTGCCCCATTTCAATTATAAAGGTGTTTTTAGAATTCACTTGAGCTTCGAAATAAAACTGCATTAAAATAATTTGACTTCCGACTCATCTAAGAAAGATATTAAGGGATATTCTTTGATTAACAGAAAATATATGGAAAGCATTAAATAGGGTCTACATTGAAATAAATGGCCATATCTTCGTCAAACATTGCCCCATTTCAATTATAAAGATGTTTTTAGAATTCACTCAATCTTTGGAGCAAAACTGCATTAAAATAATTTGACTTCCGACTCATCTAAGAAAGATATTAAGGGATATTCTTCGATAAATAGAAAATATATGGAAAGCATTAAATAGGCTCTACCTTGAAATAAATGGCCATATCTTCGTCTAAAATTGCCCCATTTCAATTATAAAGGTGTTTTTAAATTCACTTGATCTTCGAAACAAAACTGCATTAAAATAATTTGACTTCCGACTCATCTAAGAAAGATATTAAGGGATATTCTTTGATTAATAGAAAATATAAGCCAAACATTAAATAGAGTCAACCTTGAAATAAATGACCATATCTTTGTCTAACATTGCCCCATTTCAATTATAAAGGTGTTTTTAAAATTCACTCCATCCTTGGAACAAAACTGCATTAAAATAATTTGACTTTCGACTCATCTAAGAAAGATATTAAGGGATATTCTTCGATAAATAGAAAATATATGGAAAGCATTAAATAGGCTCTACCTTGAAATAAATGGCCATATCTTCGTCAAAAATTGCCCCATTTCAATTATAAAGATGTTCTTGGAAATCACTCGATCTTTGGAACAAAACTTCATTAAAATAATTTGACTTCCGACTCATCTAAGAAAGATATTAAGGGATATTCTTCGATAAATAGAAAATATATGGAAAGCATTAAATAGGCTCTACCTTGAAATAAATGGCCATATCTTCGTCAAAAATTGCCCCATTTCAATTATAAAGGTGTTTTTAGAATTCACTCGATCTTTGAAACAAAACTGCATTAAAATATTTTGACTTACGACTCATCCAAGAAAGATATTAAGAGATATTCTTCGATTAATAGAAAATATAAGGCAAACATTAAATAGAGTCAACCTTGAAATAAATGGTCATATCTTCGTCAAAAATTGCCCCATTTCAATTATAAGGGTGTTTTTAGAATTCACTCGATCTTTGGAACAAAACTGCATTAAAATAATTTGTCTTCCGACTCATCTAAGAAAGATATTAAGGGATATTCTTCGATAAATAGAAAATATATGGAAAGCATTAAATATGGTCTACCTTGAAATAAATGGCCATATCTTCGTCTAAAATTGCCCCATTGCAATTATAAAGGTGTTTTTAAAATTCACTCAATCTTCGAAACAAAACTGCATTAAAGTAATTTGACTTCCGACTCATCTAAGAAAGATATTAAGGGATATTCTTCGATTAATAGAAAATATAAGCCAAGCATTAAATAGGGTCAACCTTGAAATAAATGGCCATATCTTTGTCTAAAATTGCCCCATTTCAATTATAAAGGTGTTTTTAGAATTCACTCGATCTTTGGAACAAAACTGCATTAAAATAATTTGACTTCCGACTCATCTAAGAAAGATATTAAGGGATATTCTTCGATAAATAGAAAATATATGGGAAGCATTAAATAGGGTCTACCTTGAAATAAATGGCCATATCTTCGTCAAAAATTGCCCCATTTCAATTATAAAGGTGTTTTTAGAATTCACTTGATCTTTGAAACAAAACTGCATTAAAATAATTTACTGCCAACTCATCTAAGAAAGATATTAAGGGATATTCTTCGATAAATAGAAAATATAAGCCAAACATTAAATATGGTCAACCTTGAAATAAATGGCCATATCTTCGTCTAAAATTGCCCCATTTCAATTATAAAGGTGTTTTTAAAATTCACTCAATCTTCGAAACAAAACTGCATTAAAATATTTTGACTTACGACTCATCCAAGAAAGATATTAAGAGATATTCTTCGATTAATAGAAAATATAAGCCAAACATTAAATAGGGTCAACCTTGAAATAAATGGCCATATCTTCGTCAAAAATTGCCCAATTTCAATTATAAAGGTATTTTTAGAATTCACTCAATCTTCGAAACAAAACTGCATTTAAGTAATTTGACTTCCGACTCATCTAAGAAAGATATTAAGGGATATTCTTTGATTAATAGAAAATATAAGCCAAACATTAAATAGAGTCAACCTTGAAATAAATGACCATATCTTTGTCTAAAATTGCCCCATTTCAATTATAAAGGTGTTTTTAAAATTCACTCGATCTTTGGAACAAAACTGCATTAAAATAATTTGACTTCCGACTCATCTAAGAAAGATATTAAGGGATATTCTTCGATAAATAGAAAATATATGGAAAGCATTAAATAGGCTCTACCTTGAAATAAATGGCCATATCTTCGTCAAAAATTGCCCCATTTCAATTATAAAGATGTTCTTGGAATTCACTCGATCTTTGGAACAAAACTGCATTAAAATAATTTGACTTCCGACTCATCTAAGAAAGATATTAAGGGATATTCTTCGATAAGAAAATATATGGAAAGCATTAAATAGGCTCTACCTTGAAATAAATGGCCATATCTTCGTCAAAAATTGCCCCATTTCAATTATAAAGGTGTTTTTAGAATTCACTCGATCTTTGAAACAAAACTGCATTAAAATATTTTGACTTACGACTCATCCAAGAAAGATATTAAGAGATATTCTTCGATTAATAGAAAATATAAGGCAAACATTAAATAGAGTCAACCTTGAAATAAATGGTCATATCTTCGTCTAAAATTGCCCCATTTCAATTATAAGGGTGTTTTTAGAATTCACTCGATCTTTGGAACAAAACTGCATTAAAATAATTGGTCTTCCGACTCATCTAAGAAAGATATTAAGGGATATTCTTCGATAAATAGAAAATATATGGAAAGCATTAAATAGGGTCTACCTTGAAATAAATGGCCATATCTTCGTCCAAAATTGCCCCATTTCAATTATAAAGATGTTTTTAGAATTCATTCGATCTTTGGAACAAAACTGCATTAAAATAATTTGACTTCCGACTCATCTAAGAAAGATATTAAGGGATATTCTTCGATAAATAGAAAATATATGGAAAGCATTAAATAGTCTCTACCTTGAAATAAATGGCCATATCTTCGTCAAAAATTGCCCCATTTCAATTATAAAGGTGTTTTTAGAATTCACTCAATCTTCGAAACAAAACTGCATTAAAATAATTTGACTTCCGACTCATCTAAGAAAGATATTAAGGGATATTCTTCGATAAATAGAAAATATAAGCCAAACATTAAATAGGGTCAACCTTGAAATAAATGGCCATATCTTCGTCTAAAATTGCCCCATTTCAATTATAAAGGTGTTTTTAGAATTCACTTGAGCTTCGAAATAAAACTGCATTAAAATAATTTGACTTCCGACTCATCTAAGAAAGATATTAAGGGATATTCTTCGATAAATAGAAAATATATGGAAAGCATTAAATAGGGTCTACATTGAAATAAATGGCCATATCTTCGTCAAACATTGCCCCATTTCAATTATAAAGATGTTTTTAGAATTCACTCAATCTTTGGAGCAAAACTGCATTAAAATAATTTGACTTCCGACTCATCTAAGAAAGATATTAAGGGATATTCTTCGATAAATAGAAAATATATGGAAAGCATTAAATAGGGTCTACCTTGAAATAAATGGCCATATCTTCGTCTAAAATTGCCCCATTTCAATTATAAAGGTGTTTTTAGAATTCACTCAATCTTCGAAACAAAACTGCATTAAAATAATTTGACTTCCGACTCATCTAAGAAAGATATTAAGGGATATTCTTCGATAAATAGAAAATATATGGAAAGCATTAAATAGGGTCTACCTTGAAATAAATGGCCATATCTTCGTCAAAAATTGCCCCATTTCAATTATAAAGGTGTTTTTAGAATTCGCTTGATCTTTGAAACAAAACTGCATTAAAATAATTTGTCTTCCGACTCATCTAAGAAAGATATTAAGGGATATTCTTCGATAAATATAAAATATAAGGCAAACATTAAATAGAGTCAACCTTGAAATAAATGGCCATATCTTCGTCTAAAATTGCCCCATTTCAATTATAAAGGTGTTTTTAAAATTCACTCGATCTTTGAAACAAAACTGCATTAAAATAATTTGACTTCCGACTCATCTAAGAAAGATATTAAGAGATATTCGTCGATAAATATAAAATATATGGAAAGCATTTAATAGGCTCTACCTTGAAATAAATGGCCATATCTTCGTCAAAAATTGCCATATTTCAATTATAAAGGTGTTTTTAGAATTCACTCGATCTTTGGAACAAAACTGCATCAAAATAATTTGACTTCCGACTCATCTAAGAAAGATATTAAGGGATATTCTTCGATTAATAGAAAATATAAGCCAAACATTAAATAGGGTCAACCTTGAAATAAATGGCCATATCTTCGTCTAAAATTGCCCCATTTCAATAATAAAGGTGTTTTTGGAATTCACTCGATCTTTGGAACAAAACTGCATTAAAATAATTTGACTTCCGACTCATCTAAGAAAGATATTAAGGGATATTCTTCGATAAATAGAAAATATATGGAAAGCATTAAATAGGGTCTACCTTGAAATAAATGGCCATATCTTCGTCTAAAAATTGCCCCATTTCAATTATAAAGGTGTTTTTAGAATTCACTCGATCTTTGGAACAAAACTGCATTAAAATAATTTGACTTCCGACTCATCTAAGAAAGATATTAAGGGATATTCTTCGATAAATAGAAAATATATGGAAAGCATTAAATAGGCTCTACCTTGAAATAAATGGCCATATCTTCGTCTAAAATTGCCTCATTTCAATTATAAAGGTGTTTTTTAAATTCACTCAATAATCGAAACAAAACTGCATTAAAAGTAATTTGACTTCCGACTCATCTAAGAAAGATACTAAGAGATATTCTTCGATTAATAGAAAATATAAGGCAAACATTAAATAGAGTCAACCTTGAAATAAATGGTCATATCTTCGTCAAAAATTGCCCCATTTCAATTATAAAGGTGTTTTTAGAATTCACTCGATCTTTGGAACAAAACTGCATTAAAATAATTTGTCTTCCGACTCATCTAAGAAAGATATTAAGGGATATTCTTCGATAAATAGAAAATATATGGAAAGCATTAAATAGGGTCTACCTTGAAATAAATGGCCATATCTTCGTCTAAAATTGCCCCATTTCAATTATAAAGATGTTTTTAGAATTCACTCGATATTTGGAACAAAACTGCCTTAAAATAATTTCACTTCCGACTCATCTAAGAAAGATATTAAGGGATATTCTTCGATAAATAGAAAATATATGGAAAGCATTAAATAGGCTCTACCTTGAAGTAAATGGCCATATCTTTGTCTAAAATTGCCCCATTTCAATTATAAAAGTGTTTTTAGAATTCACTTGATCTTTGGAACAAAACTGCATTAAAATAATTTGACTTCCGACTCATCTAAGAAAGATATTAAGGGATATTCTTTGATTAATAGAAAATATAAGCCAAACATTAAATAGGGTCAACCTTGAAATAAATGGCCATATCTTTGTCTAAAATTGCCCCATTTCAATTATAAAAGTGTTTTTAAAATTCACTCGATCTTTGGAACAAAACTGCATTAAAATAATTTGACTTCCGACTCATCTAAGAAAGATATTAAGGGATATTCTTCGATAAATAGACAATATATGGAAAGCATTAAATAGGGTCTACCTTGAAATAAATGGCCATATCTTTGTCTAAAATTGCCCCATTTCAATTATAAAAGTGTTTTTAAAATTCACTCGATCTTTGGAACAAAACTGCATTAAAATAATTTGACTTCCGACTCATCTAAGAAAGATATTAAGGGATATTCTTCGATAAATAGAAAATATATGGAAAGCATTAAATAGGGTCAACCTTGAAATAAATGGCCATATCTTCGTCAAAAATTGCCCCATTTCAATTATAAAGGTGTTTTTAGAATTCACTCGATCTTTGGAACAAAACTGCATTAAAATAATTTGTCTTCCGACTCATCAAAGAAAGATATTAAGCGATATTCTTCGATAAATTGAAAATATATGGAAAGCATTAAATAGGGTCTACCTTGAAATAAATGGCCATATCTTCGTCAAAAATTGCCCCATTTCAATTATAAAGATGTTTTTAGAATCCACTTGATCTTTGGAACAAAACTGCATTAAAATAATTGGACTTCCGACTCATCTAAGAAAGATATTAAGGGATATTCTTCGATAAATAGAAAATATATGGAAAGCATTAAATAGGCTCTACCTTGAAATAAATGGCCATATCTTCGTCTAAAATTGCCCCATTTCAATTATAAAGGTGTTTTTAGAATTCACTCAATCTTTGGAACAAAACTGCATTAAAATAATTTGACTTCCGACTCATCTAAGAAAGATATTAAGGGATATTCTTTGATTAATAGAAAATATAAGCCAAACATTAAATATGGTCAACCTTGAAATAAATAGCCATATCTTTGTCTAAAATTGCCCCATTTCAATTATAAAGGTGTTTTTAAAATTCACTCGATCTTTGGAACAAAACTGCATTAAGATAATTTGACTTCCGACTCATCTAAGAAAGATATTAAGGGATATTCTTCGATAAATAGAAAATATATGGAAAGCATTAAATAGGGTCTACCTTGAAATAAATGGCCATATCTTCGTCAAAAATTGCCCCATTTCAAATATAAAGGTGTTTTTAGAATTCGCTTGATCTTTGAAACAAAACTGCATTAAAATAATTTGACTTCCGACTCATCTAAGAAAGATATTAAGGGATATTCTTCGATAAATAGAAAATATATGGAAAGCATTAAATAGGGTCTACCTTGAAATAAATGGCCATATCTTCGTCAAAAATTGCCATATTTCAATTATAAAGGTGTTTTTAGAATTCACTCGATCTTTGGAACAAAACTGCATTAAAATAATTTGACTTCCGACTCATCTAAGAAAGATATTAAGGGATATTCTTCGATAAATAGAAAATATATGGAAAGCATTAAATAGGCTCTACCTTGAAATAAATGGCCATATCTTCGTCTAAAATTGCCCCATTTCAATTATAAAGGTGTTTTTAAATTCACTCAATCTTCGAAACAAAACTGCATTAAAATAATTTGACTTCCGACTCATCTAAGAAAGATATTAAGGGATATTCTTCGATTAATAGAAAATATAAGGCAAACATTAAATAGGGTCAACCTTGAAATAAATGACCATATCTTCGTCAAAAATTGCCCCATTTCAATTATAAAGGTGTTTTTAGAATTCACTCGATCTTTGGAACAAAACTGCATTAAAATAATTTGACTTCCGACTCATCTAAGAAAGATATTAAGGGATATTCTTCGATAAATAGAAAATATATGGAAAGCATTAAATAGTGTCTACCTTGAAATAAATGGCCATATCTTCGTCAAAAATTGCCCCATTTCAATTATAAAGATGTTTTTAGAATTCACTCGATCTTTGGAACAAAACTGCCTTAAAATAATTTGACTTCCGACTCATCTAAGAAAGATATTAAGGGATATTCTTCGATAAATAGAAAATATATGGAAAGCATTAAATAGGCTCTACCTTGAAGTAAATGGCCATATCTTCGTCAAAAATTGCCCCATTTCAATTATAAAGGTGTTTTTAGAATTCACTTGATCTTTGGAACAAAACTGCATTAAAATAATTTGACTTCCGACTCATCTAAGAAAGATATTAAGGGATATTCTTTGATTAATAGAAAATATAAGCCAAACATTAAATAGGGTCAACCTTTTTTTTATCGAATGGCCATATCTTTGTCTAAAATTGCCCCATTTCTTTTTATCACCAAGTGTTTTTAAAATTCACTCGATCTTTGGAACAAAACTGCATTAAAATAATTTGACTTCCGACTCATCTAAGAAAGATATTAAGGGATATTCTTCGATAAATAGAAAATATATGGAAAGCATTAAATAGGGTCTACCTTGAAATAAATGGCCATATCTTCGTCTAAAATTGCCCCATTTCAATTATAAAAGTGTTTTTAAAATTCACTCGATCTTTGGAACAAAACTGCATTAAAATAATTTGACTTCCGACTCATCTAAGAAAGATATTAAGGGATATTCTTCGATAAATAGAAAATATATGGAAAGCATTAAATAGGGTCAACCTTGAAATAAATGGCCATATCTTCGTCAAAAATTGCCCCATTTCAATTATAAAGGTGTTTTTAGAATTCACTCGATCTTTGGAACAAAACTGCATTAAAATAATTTGACTTCCGACTCATCTAAGAAAGATATTAAGGGATATTCTTCGATAAATAGAAAATATATGGAAAGCATTAAATAGGGTCTACCTTGAAATAAATGGCCATATCTTCGTCAAAAATTGCCCCATTTCAATTATAAAGGTGTTTTTAGAATTCACTCGATCTTTGGAACAAAACTGCATTAAAATAATTTGACTTCCGACTCATCTAAGAAAGATATTAAGGGATATTCTTCGATAAATAGAAAATATATGGAAAGCATTAAATAGGCTCTACCTTGAAATAAATGGCCATATCTTCGTCAAAAATTGCCCCATTTCAATTATAAAGGTGTTTTTAGAATTCACTTGATCTTTGAAACAAAACTGCATTAAAATAATTTGACTTCCGACTCATCTAAGAAAGATATTAAGGGATATTCTTCGATAAATATAAAATATAAGGCAAACATTAAATAGAGTCAACCTTGAAATAAATGGCCATATCTTCGTCTAAAATTGCCCCATTTCAATTATAAAGGTGTTTTTAAAATTCACTCGATCTTTGGAACAAAACTGCATTAAAATAATTTGACTTCCGACTCATCTAAGAAAGATATTAAGAGATATTCGTCGATAAATATAAAATATATGGAAAGCATTTAATAGGCTCTACCTTGAAATAAATGGCCATATCTTCGTCAAAAATTGCCATATTTCAATTATAAAGGTGTTTTTAGAATTCACTCGATCTTTGGAACAAAACTGCATCAAAATAATTTGACTTCCGACTCATCTAAGAAAGATATTAAGGGATATTCTTCGATTAATAGAAAATATAAGCCAAACATTAAATAGGGTCAACCTTGAAATAAATGGCCATATCTTCGTCTAAAATTGCCCCATTTCAATAATAAAGGTGTTTTTGGAATTCACTCGATCTTTGGAACAAAACTGCATTAAAATAATTTGACTTCCGACTCATCTAAGAAAGATATTAAGGGATATTCTTCGATAAATAGAAAATATATGGAAAGCATTAAATAGGGTCTACCTTGAAATAAATGGCCATATCTTCGTCTAAAAATTGCCCCATTTCAATTATAAAGGTGTTTTTAGAATTCACTCGATCTTTGGAACAAAACTGCATTAAAATAATTTGACTTCCGACTCATCTAAGAAAGATATTAAGGGATATTCTTCGATAAATAGAAAATATATGGAAAGCATTAAATAGGCTCTACCTTGAAATAAATGGCCATATCTTCGTCTAAAATTGCCTCATTTCAATTATAAAGGTGTTTTTAAATTCACTCAATAATCGAAACAAAACTGCATTAAAATAATTTGACTTCCGACTCATCTAAGAAAGATACTAAGGGATATTCTTCGATTAATAGAAAATATAAGGCAAACATTAAATAGGGTCAACCTTGAAATAAATGGTCATATCTTCGTCAAAAATTGCCCCATTTCAATTATAAAGGTGTTTTTAGAATTCACTCGATCTTTGGAACAAAACTGCATTAAAATAATTTGACTTCCGACTCATCTAAGAAAGATATTAAGCGATATTCTTCGATAAATAGAAAATATATGGAAAGCATTAAATAGGGTCTACCTTGAAATAAATGGCCATATCTTCGTCAAAAATTGCCCCATTTCAATTATAAAGATGTTTTTAGAATTCACTCGATCTTTGGAACAAAACTGCCTTAAAATAGTTTCACTTCCGACTCATCTAAGAAAGATATTAAGGGATATTCTTCGATAAATAGAAAATATATGGAAAGCATTAAATAGGCTCTACCTTGAAGTAAATGGCCATATCTTCGTCAAAAATGGCCCCATTTCAATTATAAAGGTGTTTTTAGAATTCACTTGATCTTTGGAACAAAACTGCATTAAAATAATTTGACTTCCGACTCATCTAAGAAAGATATTAAGGGATATTCTTTGATTAATAGAAAATATAAGCCAAACATTAAATAGGGTCAACCTTGAAATAAATGGCCATATCTTTGTCTAAAATTGCCCCATTTCAATTATAAAAGTGTTTTTAAAATTCACTCGATCTTTGGAACAAAACTGCATTAAAATAATTTGACTTCCGACTCATCTAAGAAAGATATTAAGGGATATTCTTCGATAAATAGAAAATATATGGAAAGCATTAAATAGGGTCTACCTTGAAATAAATGGCCATATCTTTGTCTAAAATTGCCCCATTTCAATTATAAAAGTGTTTTTAAAATTCACTCGATCTTTGGAACAAAACTGCATTAAAATAATTTGACTTCCGACTCATCTAAGAAAGATATTAAGGGATATTCTTCGATAAATAGAAAATATATGGAAAGCATTAAATAGGGTCAACCTTGAAATAAATGGCCATATCTTCGTCAAAAATTGCCCCATTTCAATTATAAAGGTGTTTTTAGAATTCACTCGATCTTTGGAACAAAAACTGCATTAAAATAATTTGTCTTCCGACTCATCAAAGAAAGATATTAAGCGATATTCTTCGATAAATTGAAAATATATGGAAAGCATTAAATAGGGTCTACCTTGAAATAAATGGCCATATCTTCGTCAAAAATTGCCCCATTTCAATTATAAAGATGTTTTTAGAATCCACTTGATCTTTGGAACAAAACTGCATTAAAATAATTTGACTTCCGACTCATCTAAGAAAGATATTAAGGGATATTCTTCGATAAATAGAAAATATATGGAAAGCATTAAATAGGCTCTACCTTGAAATAAATGGCCAAATCTTCGTCTAAAATTGCCCCATTTCAATTATAAAGGTGTTTTTAGAATTCACTCAATCTTTGGAACAAAACTGCATTAAAATAATTTGACTTCCGACTCATCTAAGAAAGATATTAAGGGATATTCTTTGATTAATAGAAAATATAAGCCAAACATTAAATATGGTCAACCTTGAAATAAATAGCCATATCTTTGTCTAAAATTGCCCCATTTCAATTATAAAGGTGTTTTTAAAATTCACTCGATCTTTGGAACAAAACTGCATTAAAATAATTTGACTTCCGACTCATCTAAGAAAGATATTAAGGGATATTCTTCGATAAATAGAAAATATATGGAAAGCATTAAATAGGGTCAACCTTGAAATAAATGGCCATATCTTCGTCAAAAATTGCCCCATTTCAATTATAAAGGTGTTTTTAGAATTCGCTTGATCTTTGAAACAAAACTGCATTAAAATAATTTGACTTCCGACTCATCTAAGAAAGATATTAAGGGATATTCTTCGATAAATAGAAAATATATGGAAAGCATTAAATAGGCTCTACCTTGAAATAAATGGCCATATCTTCGTCAAAAATTGCCATATTTCAATTATAAAGGTGTTTTTAGAATTCACTCGATCTTTGGAACAAAACTGTTTTAAAATAATTTGACTTACGACTCATCTAAGAAAGATATTAAGAGATATTCTTCGATTAATAGAAAATATAAGGCAAACATTAAATAGAGTCAACCTTTAAATAAATGGCCATATCTTCGTCTAAAATTGCCCCATTTCAATTATAAAG
>NW_025062489.1:2035000-2195000 GCF_018153295.1 Drosophila grimshawi | reverse complement strand
CAATTACAATTAAATTAAATTCATTTATTTATTTTTTTAAATATTTATAATTTGATGAGGAACGCAAAATAGAAATGAAATTCTCTTCATATTTATATTTCTTGATTATTTATTAGGTTGCTTGCAGAAATGAATGTTAAACAAAATGTTTTATTATTCATTTCACACAGACAAGTAAAAATAACAAACAAAAAACCACAGTGCATTGAGATGGATATAGCGATTAAGTGTGAGTAAAGTTTTATATCATATGCAAGCCTATGCAATTTTTTAACGTGGAAATAAATAAAGTGGTGCTTTCGAATATATCACAATTATGCAAATCATAGATGTGAGCGGCTGACGAAGAATAGTGTTCTAGTTTGCACTTGCAGCTTAGCTGGTTTATAGCTCAATCCGATCGATGATAATTGAGCAGGGCACACAATTTGTGGCATGTGAATAATGCAGGCAGCGTGCCAACAACAGCGGTACAATTACCAGCCTCCACAATTTAAGTTGAGCTCTTTTTTACCCCATTTTTCTTACTTTCGTTTTGTTTAGTTTTAGTTTTTTCTTTTTGCTTTTGATAATTTGTTGGCGTTCATACTTGTTTTTGTTTTTGTTTTAAGTTTAAGTTTTTTTCATTTTTGTAGCATTGTTGCTGGGCACAGCGCGCTTTTCATTTAAAGACGCCGCGTCGCGCGATTTCCCAGGCCAAAGAAAAAGCTGCGCTTAGGTTAACATGAGTCGTCTTAATTAAGTAAGCAAGCAGCCGCCACTTTGGCAATTTCGGCTGAGGGTCTCACAGTGGCAGGGGAAAGAGGGGCCAACAAAATAGTTGGTATAAATAGTTTGTTGTTTTTGTAATGGCACATTGTGCAGGAGGCACTTTTCCTGAGAGGCCTTTCATTATTTATTTGAATGGCTCAGTTTGTTACGTGGCAGCCTAAGCAGAGCATTATACATAGACATAGTAATAATAAAAAAAATAAAAAAAAATACAGAAACAAAAATAAGTGCATACAACTAACGACTGCAAATAAATTAAATTGCAACGAATTAAATGAAATGAAAACAAAATTGCGACGTTGACGCCGGCGACGAGGCTGTGAAAAATGGCTTCCCATTTTTCATTTGCCAATTTGCAGCAAAACGAAACCACAACAAAAGCAACAGCAACAGCAACACCAAGAGCAATGGCAATAGCAACAACAACAACAACAATGACAATAACAAGAGAAAAAACATCAAGCACATCTAAAAACAACTGCAAAATGGGAATCATAAAATACACACACTTATGTACATACCCTATATATGTATGTATGTATGTATGTATGTATGTATGTAGGTGTACATAAATAGCAAGTTGGACAAATCTATAAAGTCATCCAAAATTGAATCAAAAACAACAGCAACAAAATATGCGAGCTCGTAAAAAACAGAGTTTGTTATTTCCAGGTGTATCCGAGCCCAAAACATATCCTAAAAGCCATCCACATTCAGAAGCACACGCCCATTCCGATGCCCAATCACCAACACCATCAGATTCCCATCCTGATTCCGATTCAGATTTCGATTCACATCCATATCCACTCAATTTGCATGGCAGCTTCTTCTTTGTTGTTGTTGTTGTTGTTGTTGCTGTTGCTGTTTGGAGTATTTCTTGTTTTTTTCTTCCTGTTTTTGTTTTTCTTTTTTGTGTTTATTGCTCATATATAAAAATCTGAAATAAATCGCCGTAATTTAAAATTCAGTCAATGGCGTCGCAAATAAATCAAATATTTATTGTAACGCATTTAAACACATGCATATTTCATCAATAAAAGGGAAAATACATCCAAATACACACACACACACACCCACACACACACACAGACACATACTGCAAATAGTGTTTGGTTCAGACGCTTAAAATCTATATCTGAAGATATATCAAGTTGCGTAACTTGGTCAAAACCGATTCAGATTCTGCCACTTAAAGTATACAAATTGTAATTGTGCAATTGTGCCACACAAAAGATTGCAAAAATAAGCACGAACGTTCCAGTCGGGCATAACTGACCGCTGAATACTCTGATACCAATGCAACACTAGCTCATAACAGGTGGCAGTTGTCAGCAGGTGGACTGAGCTCTGCAACGGCCTGTAATCTGCGGCGTGCCTTAAATACCCATTTATTCTTGGTTGACTCTGAACTGATTAAAATTGAGTAAATGGATATAATGACCTTGTGCAGAGTATGTATCTGGCAAAAGGAAGCCACTCTAAAAATACATTCTTGATCTTGCTTTGGAATATAAGTTCTCGCATAGTCGCTTGAAGACAGACACATTCACATTTACATATGTATACACCTAGGTAACGGCATCGTTACGATGTTTTGGTTCCGATACGGTCTTTTCGGCACTAATACTATCAATTCCCGTATTTGGGTTTTCAAAAATTAATTTTTTAGGTTCTGGTTCCGATTCCAATTCGGGTTTGAACACAATAGTCAAAACTCAAACATTTGCACTAATTAATTGTTTCTAAACTGAAGGTCGCTATTGCTCTTACTTGTATTATTAACAGGTAAATATATGTTTAAACATTTTTGCAGAATTCATCCAACAAATTCGGAAATCACTTTTTTCACAATCTATCTGCTTTGTTCCATTTTCTTTTTGCCCTCCTAACTTTATTTACTTACGAGCATTTCTTGGGAATTGTTTTTCTTTGGTCTGTGCTCGAAAAAAACCGGGGAATATTTATTGTTGTTGAACAAGTCTAACAATGAAGACAAGAAAAATATGAAAGACAGCAAGCTGCAATTGGCCGAGACTTTTCAAGTTTTCAAGTTCATTGTCACTTGGTTGAAGAGATGCAGATAGAGAGATAAATGGAAAGGGAGAGCCATACAAATGCAGATAGAGCTGCAGATGCAGATATCAGTAAGACCCCCTCAAAGGCAGAGGCAAAGGCGACGCCAACGACCGCTGAAAGAGCTGAAAATGCCATAATCCAATTATGAATTTTCACATAAATTTTTTACTCAACCCAAACTCGAAGTCGAACGCGACTAAAAAAAAACAAAAAAGAAAATATAAGGACGGCAGCAGCAGCAGCAGCAGCAGCAGCAGCAGCACACAAGACACATCAGGCCAAATTAAAATAGCTCGAAGAGAGGGGAGCCCCTCAGCCCGCTCGCCTAATAATAACAATAAATTTTCGAGCATGAAGCAATTCAATGAAAATAATGTCTGAATGAAGATAGAGTTGGAACTGACGGGTGATGGGTGAAGGCAGGCGGAGATGGGGACAGAGATGGAGAGGGAGATGGGGATGGAGATGAAGCTGGAGCTGGAGACAATGTGGTTGATGTTGATGACGAGGTTGATGGCGACAGACGAGACTGAAGCTAAAGTTTAACTTGGGGACATTGGCAGTCTCATAAAGCGCTTTGTGCTCAGCTCCCCCAAAGCGCCCCATGCCAACCGGTATGGGGTGCCTGATGCTGATGCTGCTGCCGATGCCGATGTCGATGCTGCTGCTGATGATGGTGCCGAGAGAGAGAGAGAGAGAGAGGGGGAATCGTACATTATTTTTATCAGTCTGTCATAGTCATAATGATAAAGCTGCCTGCTTGTAATAATTACACTCAGCCTCTCCAATGATAAAGCGCCAGCGCACTTTGTGCATTTTTTGGTTATGGATTCGGATAAAATTGAAAGAGAGACAGAGACAGAAACAGAGAGAGAGAGAGAGAGAGAGAGAGTGGGAGAGAAACTGATTTTCAGCTCGATATGTTTTCAGGAGAGACAAGGGAGTCAGCTCTGCACTCGGAGAAAAAAATGCAGTTCTGCCCAAAATTCGCAAAGTTTCTCGTTTCGAGTAGGATTCATTCTAGAACTATTTAAAGTAAAATAAATCATTCTTTCATTCTTTGTTCTGTTAAGTAACTCTAAACTGAATCCACATTTCAATGGAAATTTTCCAAACTCCAAGCGCTACTGTATTGTTCCATAATTATAATATAGGCAACAACTCATTTGTGAATTGCAAGGAAACTTGTTTAAATAAGAATTAATATTTGTCGTTTTGTATCTTGATCGTCATAACTTAATTTAATTTTTTTCTGAGTGTGAATGGCAGCCAGACAGCTGGCAGACAGGCAGACAGACAGACCTCAAGTTGACTCATTCAAAGTCATCATCAGGCAGCGACAACGTCAACTTTGTCATTCTCAGCGCACTGCAGTCTGCACCAGCCAAAGAAACAACAACAACATCAATATGAACATCAACATTAACATCATCATCAGCATTTCTAGTCTGTGGAACTGTTGTCATCTTAAGTTGAGGTCGCTCTCCCCTTCGCAGCCAGACGCCACATCTTAGAGCCATCGAGTATGACAAATTCATTTATTAAACATGCTTTTTCATGCAGTCAGTCAGGACACGTTTTTGGGGCATACATAAATGCATACATACATACATACATGTACATAAATACATACATATATACATTATGTACATATATACTATGCTTGAATTGTGTTGGCTTCTCTGCTCATTTAGTGCATCCATTTGAGTTGATTAAAATGCATTTTGACGAAGAACTTGTTGCCAGTTGCATCATTTGCAATCAGTTTGTTTCGTTTTTTGTTTCGTTTTGTTTTTTTTTGTTTCGTTGGCATATTAAATACTTCCCCGAGAACATTTCAAAGCTCATTTCACGGATCCTTAATCCAATTCCCGTTGCTGCTTATCGACATTCTCTCCCCGATAAGCAGGATTGCAATTAACGGACTCTTGACGCTGTTGATTCGTTCATTTTTTTTTGTTTCTTTCTTTTTTTTTTTGTTCGGCATTATGTGAATAATCTTTGGGTTGACATGTCAAATCTTGTGTAATTTACATTTTTTCCAGTGTAGTTTTTCACCAGCATTGCTCTTAAGCAGTAAGAGTTCTGCGCAGATGCGTCTGCAAATTCAAGCATATCTAACATATGATCAAGCCTATATATATCGAGTGCCCAGGACCGACTTCTGACGGCCCAGGTTTATTATTATTAGGAACTGAAAATTGGAGTTGCTCAGTTCTGTACTCTTATTTGGGCTTACATTTGTTACCTGAGTGAGATATAATAAAAAAAAAGAAATTTAAGCGCGAAATGAAGGGGTTGCATTATTAATTGTAATAACATATGAATAATACATAATTTAATTTTGATAAATGATTAAAATGTAAATATTAAATTATTTTAATGGCATTAGCATTTGAGAAGCTTGCGGCTGGCTGGCTTGTTATTTGATGCATTCGAATCATTTTCATTTGCATTTAGTTGAAAATTTGAGAGTTAAGATTCGATGTGCTTGCCTCAAATGCTGCATGCAGCATGCTGCTTGCTGCTTGCTGCGTGCTGCGAGCTGCTTCAGACAATTGTAATCTTCACACTCGCTGGCACTCTCGAAATCACTTGCGTTCGCACAGCTCGAAAGCACTTGGCTTGAGATTGAGATTGCGTGCCCCAAAAGTTTGAATTTACTCAAACCAATAGCACACCCACAGCCCCAATCCCAACCCCAACCCCAACCCCAACACCAACCCCAACCCACATTTAAAGATAAGTATATATCGAGTGATCTGTTGCAAGTGCTTCACACTTGGCATGATGGCGGGGCGACTGTTGCTGCTGGCTCTGCTCCGTGTGATTATCAGCAATTTTCATAAAGAAATGGAAAATCGAAAATGAAAACGAAAACGAAACGAAACGTAACGAAACGAAATGAAATGAAAGCAAAGTGCCTGGCAACGTGGTAAAGTGCCGGGGCCACGGCTCCGATGCCACGCCCGCCAGTGAGCTACGTGCCTTTTTGGCGTTTTTGCAGCCTCTTCGACGGCCATGGCTGAAAAAACAAACAGCCAAAAATAATACACGTAATATCGACGACGACAAGACGACGACGACGACGTCGACGACGAAGTGAGAACATTTTCCAACAACAAACAATGCCCTCAATTTCAAGATGGGAATGGGAATGGAAATGGAAATGGAAATGAGAATCCGAATCAGAATCAGAATACGACTGCGTGGCGTATGATATGGCAACGTTGATGGAGTGGCTGAATTCTGGTGAGCAGTAGGAAGAGGAGTAGGGCTTGCGGATGGGGGCGTGCGAACCTATGCAAAGTGATTGCTGGCACGGCAGTGTGACAAAGGCAATGCGTGTTAATTAAAACCCTACCAGCTACTAGTCAATATTGAGACTAATCAGCCAGCAATATGCCCCATCCCCACCCCGCACATAAGTCGCTTCCAAAATGGCAAAAAAGAAGCAGACAACCAATGTCTGGCATATGGAGTTGTGAGTTGTGGGTTACGCGTTACGAGTATCCAGTTACGAGTTACGGGTTACGAGCTGCGAGACGTAATGCTGGCAAATTTTAATTACTTACATTTCACTTTTCAAACAGGCGGCAGCCGCGCAAGTGCAGATTACCCACACACACACACACACACGCACATCCCCTTATCCCCACAAGCACTGCTACCAGCCTAGTCCTCGGTCGCCTACCCCTTGCCTCCATCTCTGGCTCGTCTAAGTCCCAAACGTGCTATAAACCGGCACATGGACAAGGAGTCGCACTCGCTGCTGCAGTCACGACTTCAGGTCCGAGTCTGATTTCGAGTCCAACTTGGAGTTTAACTCTTCCAACAGGGTTGTAAGTGGGGGGGGGGGGAGGAAAGGAGGAGGGGGTGACACCTTTTTAAGTAATTACCGTTCGTTCGCTCGCTCGTTGGCTCGCTTGCCATTCACCTTGAGGCGGCCCCAAAGCGCAGCTCAAATAACCCGAAACCGTCTTGTGAAATTATTTAGACAGCGAAAGTAATCGGATGGCTGGACAGACAGACAGACAGGCAGACAGGCAGACTGACTGGCAGACTGACGGTCAGACAGTAAGTACACTTTGAAAAAGATATAGCGCGTATATCGTGCATTTATTAATTCAAAGGTGGTTTCTGAAGATTGCATTCCTATTTACAAATTATAAAATCTAAAATCTTTAACAATTCCTGTAAGCAACAGGAGATATAGGCTCAGAAGGGGAACAGTAGACCTGACTTGGTTGCAATGCATGAAGCCCCCCCAATAATAATTACATAAAATAGTTCTAAAAGATATGAAAAATACAGTTTGAAGACCTTCGCCAAAGGGCCAAGTATTTAATTTCTTTAGAAAATATTGTAAATATTTCGGATAATGATTCTGCCGATTTAGAACGATTTAAGAATTAGATGCGCTTGTGATCGTGTCCCACAACTCATAGTGATTATTTGGTTTTTATTTTTTACAGAGCAGATAAGCAATTGATTCGATAGCTTACTTTTTGTGAGTGTTGGACAGAGTTAAAAAACAGACTGGTGCAAAATGTAAATAAACTTCAGTGAGTGCCAAATGCCAATACGTATGTGCGCGAGGGAAGGCCTCCTCCCGCATTCCATCCACCCACTCCGGCCTGTGCCTGCTGGCGGATGGGGGAAGCTCTAAGAGTGGAGCTGACTTCATTAACTGCCGATTGGCATTCAAGGAAAAATGGGCAAAATGGGCAAAATGGGCAAAATGGGCAAAGGGGGCAAAAGGGGGCTGTTGCCAGTCACGGGGAATCGAGTACTCTTCTAAACCCATTCCGACTGTGGGGCGGAGGGTGGCCGAAGGGTGGCTGAAGGGTGGTCGTGGGGGAGGGGGTGTGGTGGTGATGGTATGGGAAATACTGCGCAACTCAGTCGTGCGGCACCAAAAGGTAGCATTTGCGGAGACCAAGAGCAAAATAGTGCTGTACGCGGAAACAGGTGCCTTAAAACTGAGCCAGATGCAATTTGATAAGCATATAACTGAAACACATTGCCACATCTCGCAGCGCTCCCAGTCTTTGGAACAGTTAAATTTGCACTTAAAGTTATTCTTATGCTTGACATGAAGGTAATCGGTGATCGGAGAACGCTAATACAGCACTCAACTGTGCACATGCTAAATTCGCCAATTGGTTCTCGCTTCGCTTCCCGAGTGCCCATCGGACATTGATTAAGAGTAGCAAGTGATAGATCTCAGATCTTTACCTTGGACGAGCTTCTGTCAATTTTAAACTTTGCCAATGCACGGTTCAGAGTACATGCGACACCAAAACATTGCCTCACTTTAATTTAACGTGCTTCTCGTTTTTCAATTGACTTGCACTTGACTTGTTATAAGTATTTATTTTTGTTCTCTTTGGCGTATGTACTAATCACAGTGACTGCGACTGTGACTGTGACTGATGTGAGTCACTGTTTCTCTCAGCACCAACAGATTAATCTTTCTTTTTTTTTTGCGTTGTGCTAACGATAATTACATGTCGTCTTAAGCGAGCACACAAAAACAAGCAGGCCGGAAGTGGGTGGCAATTCTGGCGAAAGGGATGCGGTTAGCAATGGTAAAAGGCAAATGGCAAATGGAAAAGGGGGCATGCGGCATGCGGCAGGCGGCTGGCGGCTGTTGCTCAGCGTCCTTTGTTGCAGTTTGCCAAGTGTTAGTTACATGGCCGCCATTCCGCTGGCACGTAATTTGCTGATTTTGAATTTTGTCTGCGAGAGGCGGCAAATGAAATGCTTTTGCATTTTAATGCGCCCAGACTGACAGCTGGCCCCATGATGGCCCGCCAGCAGCAGCAGCAGCAGCAGCAGCAAGTATACGTTGGTCGTGGGAGGGGGAGAGGGAGGGGGGGGGGTCTGCTAGGCAACAGCCAGCAAGTTGATCTTTGTGCTATTCTTGCTTTTGCATTTGGTGTTTGGTGTTCTATTTTTTTTTTTGGTTTTTTTGGTTCAAACTATTTGTTGCTGGCGCTGTCAACTCGGTTCTGGCAAAGCGGCCCCGGGCCATTTCTCCCCCGGAACATATTTGCACTGTCTGGCAATTTTTAAGTAATTTCAGCTCGGCTGCATGACTTGACTCGACGTGGTCGTCGCCTCGCCAAAAAGTAGGGGCTGCTGCTGCTGCTCCTGCTGCTGCTGTTGCTGCATCCTGTTTAAATGCTTCACCGTATTTCTTTTTTTACAGTCACTCCAGTTGCAGGCAGCGCGTCGCTTAAATTAAAAATAAATTTTACAGTAAACACACATAAAAAGAGACGCTGGCGTCGCAATCGTCGCTGGTTGCTGCTTGCTGCTTGCTTTTTCAGGGGCAGATAATAAACAGGCAGCCAGTCAGTCAGTCAGCCTCCCCTCACTCCCCTCAACTCCACTCCGCAAGCCCGAAAAATGCTTTCCAGTATTTGACTCTAGAATACCCAGCAAAAACTAAGTACAAATACATCTTATTATATAATTCCATTCTTTGGCAATAAAATACCAAGCAGAAAATGACAATCGATGTTTAGCTTATCTTTGGCATTAAAATCAATCGAAATGATAACCGTCAAGTGGAAAACCCTCAATATATTTCAATCAAATAATTCCAGCCTGTGACTACAAACAAAAGAAGGGTGCACATTAAAATTGATGGAAGCGATAATCGTCAAGACTGAAATTGATAATTAGGTTTTATTTTATTTTAAATATTAAATGAGAGAACGGTTGACCTGAAACAAGTGAAAAACATATTTAGATTATAAAAAGGGCTCACTAAACAATAAGCAACAATCGTATCTTGTCTATTAGTTTTATCAGTATCAAAAATAATATCTTACAATTTGTAAATTTTCTAAAATGTTCGAAAATGGCAACAAAAGCATGCATTTCAAAATATTTAGTATAACCAAAAATTTAAATAAATCGGTTAACAAATGAGAAGTTTAATTTCATCGGAATTTGCATATGATTTTTGGTATTATAACAGGGTATTTCGGATCGGGGCAAGATATTGCTGGACATTCAGAAATAGTTGTCGACTGTTGCCGGAGATAGGATAGCACTGCATAGGATTGTATGGAATTGGTTTAGATTGGCGGCATCTTCGCTTTTGTGCCATGAAATGGGCTGCACGCCCTTGAATTTGGCACAACTCATTTGCCGTTATTATTGTTGTTGTCGCTCTTGTTGCCGCTGCCGTTGCCGTTGTTGTTGTTGTTGTTGTTGAGGATGAAGCGTGCCAAATGGCAACCGCCGACATCAGAATGAAATACAGCTGTCCGGGCAAAACAGGGGCAGAACCAAAGCGAACCATTTCTGGGTGCGTTTGGCCACCCTAACTGTAAGCGTCACGTCTGATATTTTTAGCAAACGCTGCATCCGCTCTTGGCTGACAACAATTGGGTGAAGAGGTGGAGGAAGGGGAAGGAGAAGTGGAAGGGGGAGGGGTTAGGGGATAGGGGATACGACAGGCCGCTGAGAATCGTGTTGAGATGAGATGAGTTGGCAACCGAATGCGACACGGATTCTGCAAATGGCTTTGACATTGAATACCACTGTTGCCATGTGGACGTGGCTTAAGTAATGCAACACCCCCCTCCCCCTATGTTCCTTCTCCTCCTGTCTGTGAACAATCTAATGAACAAGAAAACTGCAGCGCCTCAGTGTTGAGTGTAGAAAGGAATTAAATTAGATTTGATTTCATTTGACTTGATTTAATGGAATTGAACTCATTAAAAGTCACAGCGCCCACACTGAAAGAAAATGCATTGCACTGCATTGCATTGTATTGTTTGGGGGCAAATTGTTAAAAATAGTTGCACTCCACTCGCTGGCTGAGCAACTTCGAGTGGAACCGGACGGAGAAGCAGGAGCAGAAGCACGAGAAAGAATGTCTAATTGCTATTGGGGCGTCTCGTTTTAAACATAGAACTTGGGGCACTTCCAGTATAGTGCACCTCGCTTCGATTTTTGCAACTAAATTTGTCGCACTTTGTCCTTTTCTACGAATCGTGAAATGCTATAAAAACTGTTGCAATAAAATAATACTCATACTCAAGGTAATGTAAATTTGAATGAGCGAATGAGGATAAATAAATAAATATAATCCAAAAACAATACTATCAATTAACAACCAACTAGTCTGACTACTACAAAAGAAAGTAGAAATCTGAAATATTTAATTTAATTATTAATGTAAAGCAATATAACAGAGTTTTCCATTGCTCTTTAATATAAGTTATCTTAAAGTGCTTAAGCTATTTTTATGTACTATGTCGGTCTAAACTTTGAAAATTGCCCAAAAGTGAAAACCGCCCTGAAAATTTAGAAAGTTTTCTTGTACTAAAAAATAATTTGTAAATTTTGGAAACAAATTTGTTAAAATTACCAAGGCTTTTTAATAATTTTCAGAAATATTTTTAAGCTCTAATTTAATTTTTAAAGGAATAAAATTTTTCCTTAAAATTATAAAGAACTAATCAAATTTGTTGTTTCATTTAAAAATGATGCGTAACAGATAAAACTCAAACCCTGGAAATTTGATATATTTCTCTCAAAATTTGCCAATGGAATGACTGTAATGGGATGACTGGAATGATGATTTCGGGAACGTATATTCCTACATAAGTCTGTACTCTTTGTATGTCAGCTGCGAGCTGAAATCGCGACCTGCCCAACTAAAACATAGTTAAACCAACTGGATTGCGATTGCCCTTGTCGATTGCGCATTGTTTATAAACATTTGTTGATAGTCGTTAAATGTAAATGGAACAGGCTCCAACCAAAGACGGCCGCTGCTATCAGTAGCTCTGCCCCGATTCCCCCGCTCCCTCTTTCTCCATCTCTCTCTCTCTCTCTCTCTCTCTTTCTCTCCCCACTCTATTTGTGACTATCTGATGCGTAAATTTAGACCAGAAAGCATTGATATTCCCATGCGTGAACCATAAATTATACGACAATTACCCAACAGCGGTAGCAGCAGCAGCAATAGAAAAAACCAATGGAAAAAAACATACACACACTCGCACACACGCACACACACACACTACATTAAAAATTGGATGGTGAACACTTCATCAGAGAAGATACCAATGCGAGGGCAAAACGAGCAGAAAGAAGCATTGCTTAGTCTAAAACCAACTAGGAGAACACCCCATCCTGCCCCTGGCCCATCCACTTATCCACCACACAACTCCTCTATCCCTCTCTCTCTCTCTCTCTCTCTCGCACTCTCTCTCGCACTATCTCTCGCTCTCTGTCCGTCTGTCTGCCTCTCCATGGAATCTCCCTCACACCTCGCACTCACACGCGTAGTTTAAATTGCGCTCGTCGCTTCGTGCCATAAATTCTCACACACACACACACACACACACACACACACACACACAGACACACACACACACGTACACGCGCAGACAAAATGTTAAAATAAACATTTGCTTTAATCTTTGGAAATCATGTATGTTTGTCTCTTCCCTATTACATCGGTCTGTCTGGTTGTCTGGTTGTCTGTCTGGCTGTCTGTCTGTCAATCCGTCAGTCTGTGTATCGATTCAATTATGCATGATCCCAGAATCGGCGCATCATGCAGACAACTGATTAACACGTCGCAACCAAAGCGGCTCCCACAGTGTTGACGCACATCACCTTCAGCTGTTCTTTGCATCCCTCCTCCTCTTTCTCTTTACCCTTTTCTTCGTTTTATACTTCGTGTAGCTCTTTCTGCTTTTTCTTTGCTTTTTTTTTAAATCTTTTTTTGGTTTTATTTTTGGCAAAAACCTGTGGCAGCCACAAGCGCCCATTCACGATCGCACCAGATGCCATATGCCAGCGTCTCAAGCAAGATGTTGCCGGCATTGATTGCCTCCTGTCCCAGCGCCACGTCGAGAGTCGAGATTCGAGAGTCGAGAGTGGAGAGTAAGGAGTTCAAATTGGCAGCAGTTGTGGGTGCAACAGCTGTGACTTTGATTGAGGCTTAGCGAAAGCCAAAAATAAAACACAAAACAAAAAAACCAAAACCAAAAAAAAATAAATAAAAAACAGCTACGATTCCGACTGAGTGTCATGACAGCGTTGACCTCAGGCAAATTCTTCAATTTGGGCAACAGTTGCAGTGTTGCAGTTGCAGTTGCAATTGGCCACGAATAAAACCCACGCGTTGCTTGGCCCACCTTCTTTACACTAAGCGAAACATGTTTTTTTTTGCACAAAGTTATGGAAAAAAACTTTTAAAAAAAGTTCAGGAATTCCTTAATTCCATTGATATTCCCAGATTAATTTGAATTCGTAAGTCCACAAATAACAAATGTATGTTGTTTTTTTAGTGTACCCCTTCCCAGCCACAGATGTGGCTATAAATTCACAATTAAGTTGCACCACTGCGGCGGCAGGAGTCGGGGCTACCTCAGTGGCAGTCGGCGGGCAGAGTCAGCCAAATTATAGACGACTTTGCCAAATGATATCCAAGCAATCATCTTAATGATTAACCGCAGCCGGCAACAGCAGCTAGAAGGCCCTGGCTCAAATAGACGCTCAACAGGGCCAACTGCTGAGATGAAAAACACTTAAACATCCAGGGAAGCCACCAGGTTCTAAGTTCTAATCAAGCAGGTCAGTTGGCCAACATTTCAAAAATGATCGTGGAGGTGATCCGACATTTATAATTATTCATACTTATGCACATGGAGGAGATTTGGGTGCAACTCACAATATTATCGATAAGATTCTATATATGCCACTTTGAAATTTAGTTCCTCTATATCTATCGATAATAATGGAATTAATATTAATATATGCAGGGAAACGCTATAGTCCTCTAACTTCCGTTCAATTAATTCTCTACAGCGCAGTGCATCAAATTACTCATTTTTATTATTTGCCGAATACATTATATTTGTATATATATCTATATATATATATATATCTCCTGGTCTAAGAACTTGTGTTATGGTTCGGATGGGGCTGAGCTGAGGTCGCGGTGCTGAGCACCAATCGGGTCGCGGGTTGCGGATAGCGAACGGCCTCCCCTCGGAGAGGTTAGCTGCGAATAATACGAGATTTCTCGTAAATAAGCAGTCCCGGACAAACAGCGGGTGCGATAATGTTGATCGTACCGACAAGGCGCTTGTGTTGCCGCCTTCCAAAGTATAGCCTCACACATCCCCCCTATCTCCCCACATAGTTACTCACCACATCCTATCCCTTCATCTCACTCCGGACCGGACTAAGGCCGGGTATTGCGGATCTCTGCCCGGGCGGACACATATTTCTCCGCAGCTCGTGGGATTCCATGAAAAAAGTACGATATGCTAAAATACCGCAGGATCTCCCTGCGGAGCTTGTCGCAAGACAGTTGGAACGACCCTCTTGTGTGGTAGACCATCCTCCACACCGTGCTGCTCCAGCAACAAACAGGAGAGTGCCACAGGCACAAGGAACTCTGGCTGTGAGTCATGGGAGACCGATGGCTGGTACACCCAGACCACCGCTCCCAACACCGAACGCCGCGAGGCCAAGGGGTCAACCCGGTGGGCTGGATGACCCAAACCGGAGAAATCTTTGCGGTTCTAGGGTCAAGTGGTACCTTCGGTATCTCCAGCAGGGACTCACCCCTGATGAAGCCCTGAAAAAGGCCAAAGAGCCCAGGGAGGACGTTGCAGCACCTACGCCAGCTCTGAAAAAGCGTAGCAACAATCTCACACCACCGGTGGCCACCCCCAAGAGGATGTGCCCGGAGGTTGTGGGCGTTGCCCGGGTTCGGCAGCGGCAAAGGTACTGATGAACAATGGGCCTGGAAATTTCGACCTGCGCCCAAGCACATCGCGTGCAGCGGCCACGAAGCCCAGTTCGCCGACACCCACCGAGCCTCGCCTGTCTTACGCAGACATGGCAAAGAAGGTAAAGGTGGCCGTGTTGCCCGTGGATTTCCCACGGGTCATGCTCAGTCACGGAGATTTATCTGTGTTGGAAGAGGCCATCATTGACGAAATCATTGCGTCTGGTGGAGATGTCGTGGTCTCATTTGCGGGCATTCACTTCCGTCAAATACCTGGGAGTCACTTTTGACAGCAGACTTAACTTTGGCACCCATGTGCAAAACACGATATTAAAGTGCTCCAGGGCGCTTTATACATAGATATTAAGATGGCTGTACCTGATGGTAGTAAGAACCATGTTAACCTATGGGGTGGTTGCATGGGGTGACAGGGCGCGGATGATCACCGTGAAGAAACAACTACAAAAGTTGCAAAGAATGGCCTGCGTATGTATGACAGGAGCTATGCGCACCTGCCCAACAATGGCCCTTGAAGCCTTAATGGAGCTCACACCACTCCACCATATCATAAGGCTCAAGCAGAAAGCCACGCTTCTCAGGATATCAGCAGAAGGAGTTGGGGGCAACCATATCCTAAGCCATAAAGATACCCAACTCCTTTCAAATGAACTGCTCCTGCTAATGCAACCTAGGGACGAAATGGTAGCCGAATACATATTCGAGCGAAATTTCGCAGTTCGTATGAGTAGTAAAAGGGAATGGACAACTCTGGATGAAGTCCATCCCATGAAACCGCACACCATAAAATGGTACACCGACGGATCACTCACGAATCAGGGCACCGGCCTTGGAGTGGTGGGTCCTCGGGTATTTTACCATGAATCCCTGGGAACGCACACCAGCATATTTCAGGCTGAGGTGTGTGCGATAGGGAGATGTGCGGACATCAACATAGAACGTAACTATCGGAATACGGATATATCCATCCTATCCGATAGTCAAGCAGCATTGAACGCTATAAGTTCGTTCGAAGCTAGACTTACTCGGGACTCATAACAGGCTCACCCTACGATGAGTCCCGGGTCACAGGGACATAACGGGAAACGAGACGGCTGACAAGCAAGCTAGAATGGGGGCAGAAAGGCCCCTAACAGGACCAGAACCGTATTGTGGCATAGGGAGGCACACTATACGACTGGAACTTAGAGACGAGGAGAGACAGAGACGGCATCAGAGCTGGTCAGAGGCAGTAGGACTCCGACAAGCCAGATGTCTCCTTGGTGGTTATAATCTTGTACGTTTTAAGCAGATTATAACCATGGGAAAGAACAACCTTAGGATACTTACCGGTCTATTGACAGGACACTGTAGACTAAGGAGTCACCTGACAAAATTGGGTATATATAGTAGCGATCTCTGCAGGTTTTGTGAAAGAGAGGAGGAATCCACGATACACATCCTGGCAGAGTGTGTCGCCTTAGCTAGAAGAAGAAGCAGCATCCTAGGGGCGCATGTTTTGAATTGCAAAGACATAGTAGACCTCAACCCAACAAAGATCCTCACGTTCGTAAGGGAGTTGGGGCTGATGGAAGAGCTACAAGCTCAGAAGGGGGGCACAATAGATCAAATAGGTCGCGGTGCAGCTTCCCCCCTAATAATAATAATAATAATAATAATAATAATAATAATAATAATAATAATAATAATAATAATAATAATAATAATAATATATATATATATATTCCATAACATTAGATCGATAACTCGTTTGCTAGCATAGTCTCGATAAGACACACATGCATGGTGTTGAGGAGCCAAAGAAGTTGCAGTTTGTGTCTTTTTGTGCTCTTTGGATTTTGGTGTGCGGCACTCTTTAACAGCGCGCTTACAGTCGCTTAACAGTGGCCGAACATAGCGAGACGCAACACGTTCGAGTCGGTTCGTGTTGCGAGCGTCGGCTCGCTGCTGGGTCGCAGCTGAGTCTGTGTCTGCACCCTCACCTGCTGCTCGCATTGCGTTTCGTTAGTTCGTCGCGTGCGTTTCGTGTCGACGGATTGGCCCGAAACCAGAAACCCAACAGCAAACACAAAAAATACCGATTTCTCGACAGCGTTTCGTATATTTTGAAAACATTACCATGTCCAAAGACAACGTGCGTTTTTAAAACTTGTTCACATATGAATTATATTTATTTATATTTTTTTTTTGAAAACATACTTTTTTTTTTGGTTTAAGTGCAAAAGTTAATCAGAAAGAAAAGTAAGCGAAATAATAATAGAAATAGAAACTGCGGCGTGGATTACCAGTGTGACATCCGTTGAAATTGCAGATTTCGGAAGAGTTATGAAGTGCATGCGTTGGCGCCGCAGCAACCGCAGTCGCAAGGTGCAACATTAAATAAAGTGAGAAAATAACAACAACAACAACAAGATAAATACAACACAATTAAAGCAAAAATAAATAATTGCCAGCAAACCGCCAGTGAAATTTCAAAGCGGTTTATTTACTTTTTTGGCGTGACATTTGAGCTTGCAACAAGCAGCAGCCGCAGCAGCTACAACAATAGCAACAACAACAGCAGACGCTGAAAATGTGAGTACAGAGTATAAGCCATAAGCCGCTTTTGGCCTGTCCATGCCACTTTTACTTTTATACCCCCCCTAATCCACCAGTCCCCTCAACAACCTCTTGGATTATTACGTTTCTTGTCTTTAGTTAATTTTTTTTTTTTTTTGTGGCTGCTAAAATGTTGCTCAACATGTGTGTAAAAAACAAGAAAGCAAAAAATAAATAAATAAAAATAATACAAATCCAAGTGCAACGCGCTTGCAACACAAAGCTGCGTGCCACGCATTGCAAGCGCATTTAGACGTAAATATACCAGATTTTTGGCTTATGCATTTTAATATTTGCCCTCTCACTCACTCTCACGCACACTTAGCCAACACACTTTGACCTTTTAATTTTTATTGCTTACACAAAACAGTTGCCGCAAAATACATTTTTTTTTTATGTTGTTGTTTTTGTTAAGCCAGCTTAGTCAGTTAGTCAGTTAGCCTGCTGGCCTGTTAGTCTGTTAGCCAGTTAGTGAGTGGGCTGTGCCCGCCAGTTGTGGCTGACATTTGCGATTGAACCGCTTGGTCGACTGACGCCTTTGTGTGTTGACAGTTATACCGAATTGGCTCAAACATAAATAATGGCATATGCCAGGCTAACGGGTGGCTTACGGCGAGTTTACTCAACAAATAACCATCGAGTAACTGGTGGGCTAAGGCGAGTGCACTCAACAAATAACCGAGTACTTTTCGAACACACTCAGAAAGACGGCTCAGAAAGGCAACAAATCAACAAATTTATTCTAATAATTTCATTAATTTTATTTCGAAATTTGTTCCCTGTATATTTTTTACTACTATACAATTTCATTGTTTATTGATGTCTTTCAAAAATTTAAATATGTTTTTCACTAGATTTCTTTTAATTTTGTTTATGCAGAAGAAATTAAAAAAAAACAGCTTAAAATATAATATTGAATTATATATATATATATACATGTATATATAATATATAAAGACTAAAAAAGAGTGTGTGCATATTAAATGTCAAATGTGTGAAAAATCGAAAAGAACTTTAAATAATCGGTTAAATCTGGCAACTGAACTGAACTGTGCCCAATTTGGCAACACAGCAGTAAAATTGAATAGAAAATTCTACAAAAGCAGTGCCTATATATATATATGTATATACATATCTATATTCATAGGTATTTAGCACATCTGACAATTTCGAAGAAGTCAAGTTAATGGCTTCTCCTCTCAGTCCATAGGCCGCATGCTAAGCACATGCTGAACAGCTGCCCCAAACCATGCCCCAAATTGTGTGATCGTTAGGTAACAATGCTCAGGTCTCCGATTCAATTTGTTGACTTCTTGACTTTAGATCAACTGAGCTGGGCTGAGCTGAGCTGAGCTGAGTTGAGCTGAGCAGTCAGGCCATAATCATTTAGTCAGTTCGTCTCGCATAGGTCTTGGCTCTGTTTCGGATGCTCTTTAAAATGTCTCTGCGCAGCCTCCTCCCTCCTATCTTCTCCCTCCCCACAGACCCAGCCCCCCAGCGCTTTTAAATGATTTATGACTACTGAAAGATAGAAATAGAAACAGACAAAAATTAAAGAAAAATAAAAACGATTATCATTATTTAAGCATGAACTAAAAACAAAAAAATAAATAAATAAAACAAAAAAAAAACATTAAAAAAAGAAAAGAAAAAAAATAAATACTAAACACTTGGAAGCGTGTCGTGGGGCTCAAAAGTTGCATGCTGCTTGCTGCGCAACTACGTCCTTGCCACACCTGGCAAGCAAGGAGCAGAGGAGAAGGCTAGTGGAGAAAGTTTTTGGTTTTTGGTTTTGCTACTCATAATTTGGCCCAATTTGCTGGCGTTGCAAATTGCTAAAATGTCTGGCAACGACAGCCGGCGGAAGTGCAACATGCTCAAGTTACCGTTACTGCTCTTACTGCCTCTCTTTGTAGTATAGAACGTATTGATTGTGCAGCAGCAGCAAAAAATAAGAAACCAAAATCATCTTGGGCACTCCGATTATTGAATACCCTTACAGACAGCAGTCAAAATGGTTTGCCTCCCAATTTCGACATATTGATTTTCGATTTGAGTCCGACAGTGGAGCATTGGAACAGTTACTCGCGTCTAGCTAGCTGATGGGTTCGAGGATGCCGCATGGCAAAAGGTTGTAGCAAGGGAATTTTAGAAAGCCGAAGCAGGCAAGTTGCAAGTGGCAAGTGGCAAGCCGGTAGCCTCGATACGGTCGATCGTTTTGACGCGTCCTCGTCAGCATGTCGAAAACTTATTTCTTTCCTGTTGCTTTTGTTGTTGTTGTTGTTTTTTGCTGTTTTGTTTTTATGAGCCATCCTGTCGCTTTGTTAGCTCTTTGCATGCCACAAATTATGATGCGGTGCGGATACCTTGCAACATGTTGCCTGTCACTCATTCGGTTGCAATATTGACAAGTGAGGCAAGCGATCAATGCACCAACTGCTATTGCTATGACACTGCCATTGTTGTTACTGCCACCTCTTCATTTCCCTCTCAATCCCTCATTCCCCTTGCCCCAACCAGTGATTTCTCTTATGTTGCAGTTGCTGCTGCTGCTGCTGCTGCTGCTTCTTTTTTGCTGCACGCAATAACTTATCATATTTGTTCGTCGATGTCGACGTCGACGTCCATTGTTAATTTGGTTAATTGGAGGCAATTGAAAGACGCTTTGCAGTTCATTAAGTCTCATCATAGCAAGGGGCTGGTGAGAGGGCTGGGGGCGGGCGAGTGGGATAGTTGGATAGTTGGAGCCAAGCATCTTTACGCCCATTTGCCGCATGTGGCAATGTACATTTGGTGACGAGCGTGCTTACTGCGCTTTGCCTGTGTGTTTGCATTGTCGCCAGACTAATTAAAATATTTGCACTCAAATGCTTGAGCAATAAATATTTGTCAAGCTATCATCATTAGAGACGACGACGACCCCAAATAGCCGAAGCACTTTGGGGCATGCCAAATGGAAATGGAAATGGAAATGGACATTAAAACAACAGCAACAATAGCACAAACTGCAAACGAAAACGAAAATGAAAATATAAATGAAAACGTACTCATGGAAATTAAAATGAGAATGAGAATCTATGAGCGGCATTTCTAAAGTGCCCCAGTTTGATGGCGGAAGGGGCTGAGGCTGAGGCAGAGGCTGAGGCAGAGGCAGGGGCAGAGACAGAGACAGGGGCAGTGGCTTTTTGCTTGCAGCTAAAGCTCTTGAAGTGCCCCAAGGCTTTGGCCTGCATTTCAGATGAGCTTTAATGGCGCCGCCTTAATGCAAGTGAAGCGCTTCATCACTGCCCAACCCTCTCCACACCCCTCTTAGCCCACACCAACCCATGCGCCACGTTGCAGCAAACAGAACGCCAATTAATAGTCATTGATGGAAAAGTTGAACCAGAGCACATTCAAGTTGAAGTGTGCCCCGTTTTTGGGCTGACTTGAGGGTTGCCAGCTGTCCAACTACTTATGTATGCATGTCTCTCCCTCTCTCTCCCTCCCTCTCTCTCTCTCTCTCTCTCTCTGTGTGTGGGTGTGGGTGTGGGTATGTGTATGCGTGTGTGCTGGGTAGTTCCGGTATGTGCTTTGAGGGTTGGCAGAGTGCCCAAAACAAAAAAAAAAAAAGATAAAGATAAAGATAAAAATAAAGAGGAAAAAACCATGTCAAATTAGTCCAAATGCGAATGGCAAATAGAAAGCCAAATGTGAATTTCAAATGGCCATAAAATTTGTTTATTGTTTGGCAGCAGCTTTGCCGAAAAACGTATACGATTTTGTCGTTGCCAAGATATGAAAAAAAATAAATATATATATATGATTATGGCGGCATCTGTTAACAACTCGAAACTAAAATCACAATTGAAATCCAATTGCGAATCTAATTCATTGCTGACTATTTAGCTGTATTTTGGAATACGACACGCAACTGATTTAGCTGTGAATTCATTTTAATTTTGCCATTAACATTTGGCAGCTCTTCAACGTCTCTCTCTCTCTCTCTCTCCCTTACTCTCTCTCTTTCTCTCTCTCTCTCTCTGTCTTTGTCTCGCCTCCCAAGGTATTTAAATTTGATTTGCAGCTAATCCCTGCTATCTATCTACCGAACCATCACTAAATGGTACATCAAGCATTTTTCTGAGTATCCGTATCATTGGCACAATCTTCATGCAACCTATCAAAAAAGTATAAAAAGACATTCCCTAAGAAGGAACTTTAGAAGGATACTCGTTATACTTGTTAATAGTAGTGGGTTTGGGCCACTGCTCGAATCGGTACCTAACAATTTTCGGTTTCGGTTTGACAATCTGGGTTATGTGCCTTTTAATCCCATCCATAAAAATATTATGCTGTTGATCATCGATTTGTTCCTTAATCATTTTTGTTTCACTCTAATCTGAAATGTGTGCTTGTCTTGTCCGTTTGTTCCCCAAGCAAGCAAGCTGGTGTCAAGCACTCTCAAGCAAACAAATATTGATCAGTGAGTAATACATATCGATGCATTAGCCAGAGAGGCACAACTTGTTTCAAACAATACTGCAATAATTGCTTAATTTTATGCTCTATCTGTTTGCCAAGCACAGAATTTCTCAATGCAACGGATACTGCGGAACTTCCTGTCAGGTGGCTCAGGCGATCATTGTTAATACTAGTACATGCCGCATGCCACATGCAACATGCAGCATACATATTACTACTACTACTTAGTATATGTGTCTGTCTGCACATTTATGAGACAGCATCCTATCCGACTGGCAAACACTCAGTCACCGTTTAGCGTAGAGTAGTTGCTGCCATTATCAAAGCGTTGCCAACACCTCTTCCTCCTTCCTCCTTCCCTTTCCCCATACCCGCACTCCTACACCGACCCCTGCTGCATACACATTCCCCAACCCCATTCCGATTTCTAAGCAGCGTCTGCGAGAGAGAACTTATGAAAATGTTTTACAATATCCTTTTTATGTTATTACAAGTGTACGTCCTTGTCGCCAGCTTTGTCAAAATGTCTGGCAACGTTTCTATGTGTGTGTCAGTGTGTGTGTTTATTTTTTTTTGCTCTGTTGTATTTTTTCTTCCTTTGGTTTCTATTTTTTTTTGCTTTGTGGTGCCGAGGGGGGTGCGAGGGTGGAGCAGGTTGACGCCTTCGTCGCCCGTCGACAACTTCGCGCTGCGTTTGAATATGTCATTACTCGTCGCTGTTTGCCACACCCGCTCCGCTGTTCCCTCATCCCTCCAGTGGCAACAATAATAAGAGCTGAAGCAGCAGCAACTACAATGTTAACGCCTCGTCCTTCGGCTCAGCTCCTCCTCCTTCAGCTACTGAAGCAGAAGCAGAAGCAGAAGCAGAAGCTGAAGCTCGTCAGCAAGAATGTATGTTGTCGTTGTTGTCGTTCTTTTGATACCCCGTAGAATGATTAAGAAAATGGGTATCCTAAGGTTGCGACACACTCAAAAACACTCAGAAGAAGTAAGCCCTGAAATGTTGAATATTTTTAAGTTACAATTTGCAATTTGGAATTTGGAATTTGGAAAAAACACACATCTGGAAATAACGTTAAATATAAAAATGAAGCCTTTAGCCATTTCTGATTTTTACAAATCATTTCTAAATGTACGCATGGCTCAGAACATCCACATCCGATAATATTGATTGACCAGATTGGCATTAACAGTTAGTGAATTTGAATTTGCATGGCTTCGAATAGAATAGTATCAAACTTTTTGTAATGCATTTGGCATATTAGCGCCTTTGAAGGCCAACTTTAAATTTGATGACGATTGGAAAATAAATGCAAATATTTAGAGTATGTGAAACTTAATAGTGTGGAGGGATGGGTACAGGGTATCTTCAGATGATGCCACTCTCGACTAGAGCACTCTAACTTGTTGTCGTTGTTGTTGTTCTCGTCGCCCAATGCTTTCGCTTGGCGAACGGAAGTGACAGTTGAACATTCATTCATTCATGCATTCAGTCAGTCAGGCCATGCCCAGTACCCAGTACCCAGTACCCAGAGACCAGTGTATTCAAACTCACAGTTGCCAGTAACTGAAGCCCTTCCCACCCACCTACTCCCCCGCATTCCCACCAGATTATTCCCCGTTCCCTGGCCAAGACGAGCTTCGGTTGTGTCGGAGGCAAAAATCAAGCCAGCGACCAAGGCGAACATAAAGGAAAAGCTTGACGGGCCAAGTAAAAGCAAAAATTCTATGGCAATTTGGCGGCATGTGTGTGTGTGTGTGTGTGTGTGTGAAATGTCTTCGTGACGCTCCTTTGCCGGAAACACAACGCTATGACGGAGCGGAAGTTTTTTGGAAGCGCATAAAATTATTATGGAGTCGTCTTCCATTTTTGTTTTTTTTTGCTCCTTTTCTTTATATTTTTGCTCCTTGCTTTTTTGCCGCTTCTCGCTGGCGTTGTCGTTGACGTTGACGTTGCCGGCGCGTCAATTGCGTCAGGACCTTTGGCTAGCACTTCATAGTCTGCCAAGCTTTTTATGGACGGGCATGCTTGCCAACGCAAACCGCACCAATCCCCACACTCTCCCAGCCAAGCCTGGAGCGGTTAAAGCAGCGATTGGTTCTGGGCTTCATCCTCTTCTTTCAATATATATATATATATATGTATATAGCATTTTTAGCATTCAGCTTCAACTTGAGCTGCGCACCCATTTAGCATTTCTTTGTATCTGTAGCAGCATTATTTTTATGCGCAAATTTAATATTTATATTTGGCCCAAGAGTATTTTAGCCATGACTACAGTTTTATCAACTAACTGACTGACTGACTGGCTGACTGACTGGCTGCAAAGTTGGCAAGTTCAGCGGTCTGGACCAACCACAAATGGGTCGTCTTATCTATGAATCTATAGATGGCACTGCAGCTCCCAACTCGCTAGCCTCTAACCAAATGGCATTTAGATAAGCTCAACTTTGAGAGCGGCCGCAAGGCCGCATGTGTATGTGAAAATACTGGCAAATATCTGTGGCTTCTGCTACCAAAATGATAAATTTTCACACAAACCTAATTATTGCCTAAAAAATTCAACTAAAATAAAAAGAATTGAAATGAAAATAAAAACAACAGCAAGGTCAACTGAATAAAACTTAGATACACTTTCTGCTTGGCAAAAAACCTTTTATAAGATCAACTTTCAGCTAGTTAAATTGAACATGAATAAAATCATGATTAAATTTTAAGCTAAAAACATAAATTCATATATCAGTAGACAGACTCCCGTCTGCAAGTGTGTGTATTCTTTGATGTGCCTTGGTTTTATTAATTGTGAGGTATTTATACATTTTTACTAAAAGTAATTTTTGCAGTTTTTTCCCAATATTTGCCAGTCAGACTACTGACTCAAGCGACTGTTTTTTCTACTCCTCGATTGGCTAAACTTTTGAGTCATAAGTCAGCTTTATTTTACAGCATACTTTAAGTATTTAAAGTGAAATTGAAATTGGGCGAAAGTTGACTCCGACATTCGCACACCAAATATAAATATATATAGGTGGCAACAATTGAAAATTGAAAATTGAAAAGAATTGAGCATGTTCTCGAACAAATGGATATCAGCAGCCACAGCAATTTTAGTGTGACTCATTGCTATATATGCACTGCTGGCAAACCCGCCCCGCCCCCCGCGCCAACTCCAGCTGTTGCCTTATCTAAGCCGCCTTCTTTTGTCCTGCTCCAGTTAAGCAGTGTAGTTGTTGCTGTTCCACAACCCACCCTGCCCACCCCATCATCCCTCCAACTGAAGTAATCAAAAATAGAAAGAACGCAACCCTCTGAAAGAGCTTGGCTTATTGTGTCTCAGCCCCACGCACTTGGCCACCCTTCACTACACAGCCCACACCCCTCGTCCTGCTGGCAGGATGACTCATGCGCTAAGCAGCCGCTTTGTCTCATTTGCAATGCCTCTTTTATTTTGCTTATTATAGTTGTGTGTTGGTTTTTTATTTTTTATTTTTTATTCTGGTTTATTTGTGTTTTTTGGGCTGCTCGCCCCCGCTGCGTAAATTAGCGCATTGGCCAGCAGCTGACTAGTGACTGGGACAGCTGACACCCTCGATCAGAGAGTTGGGCCGGATAAATCACCCCAACGAAAAAGCGAAAAAGTTATCCGAGCCACCAAAGCTTGTATCACATTTGTTAGACTCGTTCTCTCTCTCTCTCTCTCTCTCTCTGTCACTCTCACTCTCTCGCTCGCTTTCTCTCTCAGTCAGATAAAGCAATTGCATTACTTCACTTTTTTATTTATTTGTTGTTGTGAATACAATTTTCTGTTGAATTTGTAAAACATTTCAAAGTACAACAAGGACAACAAGCAACCACTTAACGGTTGTTGCCACGTTCATCCATTTTGTAGCTGTCTGTAGTCTCCTGGCCGTATCCTGGAGTGCGTTTTTCACCCCCCACCACCCACACCACCCCCACCACACACACACAGACACAGAGACACACACGTAAAACAGATATGTATTTATAAATTTGTGTGTTTATTTTTTTTATTCAGACAGACAGAGAATCGACTGATTCATTCAGCAAACAGGGCTTTGGGTTCCATTTGGTTTGTTTCGGTTTCGTGCCACACGGTTTTCTATCTTCGTGTTGTTGTTGTACTTTTATATTTATGTATTTCTGTTTTTTTTTTTATTTTCATTTTTGTTGTTTTTCTTTCATTGCATCGCATGTTTTCTTATGAATACGTCGCATATATTTCACTTTTATGCCACCCGCGTTGTTGCCGGCAAAACCCACCTTGCAACACTCGCACCCCTGTCCCCGCTGTCCAACTGCTTGCCGCAACTGCAGTTTCGTTAGGCTGGCGCATGCAAAAGGATAATAGAGCCAGGCTCATGAATCATGACCTGCTGTTTATCATATGCAGTCGGGCGGCCAGCAGGAGGGCGGGTATGTGCCGGTGCCGAACAACCCTATCTGTGGTTACTTATAGGCTCCACTTCTCCCTCCGCCCCCCTCAACCACCGTTTCACTCACCCCTACCTCCTTCTTTACCTGCTTTACCACAAATATGTCAATTTTTCAATTTGTTACATGTATGCATGGAAGTGGCAAAGAAGTTGAAATGCCGAAGAAACTTGACTGACTGAGAGACACCCATTATTACGTCAAGTAATTGGAATGCAGAAAACTTGATTGATGCTGATTTCAGTGAAGTTCCCTTGGCCCAACCAATAGTCAAGTCAAAAATCCCTTATGTATATCAAGCATAAGTTCCATGAATGTTAAAGCTTCTCAAATCTTCACGAACTGAAAGTTATCCACATTACTGCTTAAAGCTTCTCTAGTCATCAAGAACAGAAACTTAAACACATTAATTACTGCGTTCAGGCGTGCAGAATTCCAACTGCAAACTATTTTATGGCCAGCCTCAAGGGAACTCTTTGGCAATTTTGGTAAATGTAATTTTTGTTGCACTGCCTGGAAAATACTTGGCAACTTGATGTAATACCTAAAATACGACAAAACTATCAGAAGGATAAACAAACAATGCCGTAAAATAATACAATGCAGACAATTTTTGCAAATATTTCCATCAATTATCTCCGTCTTCCTGTAACATCTGTATCTTTCAGATACATCCGTATCTCTGTGTGTGTTGTGTGTGTGTGTGTGTGCGTAAATATACATTTTCTGCATTTGTCTCCAGCTAGCGTAATTCAATTAAAAACTTGCGTTAGCAGCATAAAACAAAAATGCTCTGAGCCGGAAAAACTATTTGTTGTATGTATTTGTACATATATATATATATCAATATCTATATGTGTGTGTATACGGATGGCTTTTTCTGCCTTGAAATTGTCCAAGTACAACGTCGGTCATTTAGCCAATGCTATTGGCCAGCTGCGCTTTGTGGTCGTCTGAAAGCCATTTGAAATTTTTGAGTTGGGATCGAGCTCAGTGGCTGCCACAGGAGGCCATCATAGAAACAGCATCAAATTCAGCTTGAAATTAAATCCGATTTAAGCCCATCCATCTGATATTGTTTTTGAAGCCACCTTTTCTAGTCTCACGGATCGTTTGCCAGCCACTAAGAAACACCAGAGAGCAGCACCAGCATCTTCAGAGAAGGGTCAACTTGTTAAACGCGATACACTCGAAACAAAATTGTGTTGTTTTGGCCAAAATCATTTCTGCACTTGCTCTCACATTCACACATACTTTTTACATTTTGAAGAAATATTTCAGATACACAAGTGAATGACTTGAATCGCTAGTATTTGTCGATCTATAATTGAAATATTTTATTTCGAATGCATTTCACTTTGGCAATTACCTAAGTGATATGCCATATGTTTCGCTAAGTGGAGTCCCTAATCAATTTGCAATGCTCAGAAGCAAAAAATCATTAAAACTGCAGCAATTATGGGCCATCACAAAGTTATTACACCACCCCCTCCCTCCTCCCCGCACACACACACACACTTCAACATCATCCTCCTTCATCCCCCCACCAGCTGTATGCAGAACATTGTGCGTAATTATGAGAACTGCATAAAAATGTCGATTTTATGCGAAAAATGCGTGCTCTGCTTGGTAGACGAACCTGCGACCATTCAACCAACTGGCTATAATATGTCTAATAAACATTTTGTGATCAACCACCCCCTCCCCCCTCCTATCTTCGGCCTTGGACTATCCTGTATAAAAAGGCCAAAGGCCTCAGCGGACAAATGCGGAAGCCGGCGCGACCTAACACGACTCGTGCGTGTTTATAGTCGAACAAGAACAACAAAAATAACAACAGCAACAGCAACAAAAACAAACAACAGCAAAGCAACAGCAACACCAAAGAACAACAACAATAGCAGCAAGAATAGCAAAAGCAAGCAACAGCAACAATAGCGCACAATAACAACAATTAATGTGTACACAAGAAAACCTTAAATTAATAAGCTGGCTTTTATATGCGACATACAACATAAATTACATACAGACTTACTTATATTATCTGTATATATATATATATATTATATATATATATATGTATATATATATATATATATGTGTGTGTGTGTGTGTGTGTGTATATATATTTATATGTGTTTCTTTCTTGCAGCTTTAACAAAGTCACTGGCAGAGCAAAAGAGCCTTGAGGGCAACGGTAAGTCTATTTGACAAATACTTAATACTTACCCCTCGTACGAGCGGAGTGGCCATAAACAAATACAAGTCCGAATACACTTGATGAACTTGGCTAAAAGCGTTTAACTACTACAATATTATTATTGTATGACGAGCATTTCAAACAGACAACAGCTTAATAACTCAAGCCATTTGTCCTTTAACTGACGCGAATATTATTTTAATGAAAACATCTAATTGAATAAAAAAGACTTATTTGAAACAATTGAAAATAGTTGTGTAGAATTGTACACCAAGAAATAATAATTATTAGCTGTCTTTCAATGACAACCGATTACTGGATCTACCCCTCTTCCTCTTCCTCTTCCTCTTCCTCTTCCTCTTCCGCTTTCTCTCTATCGCTCTCCCCTCTCCGACTATTCGATTTTCTTTATCGAATGTTAATGGCATTGGTTATGTTTTCATCTAAAATCCACAATTACGTGTTTCACATGAATTATTTATAAGGCCTGCATTTGACAGTTTAAACTAGATGCGATTTACATTGTCTTTGTCTGTCTGTCCAACTGTAAATCTTTCCGTCTGCCGGTATGTATACACAGCTTATAAAAAGCTGCAACTTTGCATTACAAAAAAAAAAACAAAAAAAAAAAAAAAAAAAACAATAACAACAACAACAACATGAACAACGCCAATGAGGCACTGCCCACGCCAAGCCCTTGGAGAGCTCAAGTTTGGAGTTTAGAGTTTGGAACTTGGCGCTGTTTAGGCAATCATCATTGACATCATTGAGTTAAGAGCTGCAGCTGCAATGGCCCTGTGATCCGTGCTAACAACTCTGGCTCTGGTACTGTCTCTTTTTGATTATGCACTGAGAAAAAAATTCACGACCAACTAATCGGAAAATCGTCAGACTCGTGGGTAATCCAGTTATAATGTTTAATTAAATAATTTAAAAATAACATGTAACATTCTGGGGCATATATTTTTTGAGTGTAGCTGGGCAGTGAGCCCAATGTTTGGTGTTCATAATAATTAGTTATAATCGGATTTAGTTGGTCGACGATGTTGTCGTTGTCGATGGCTATGTGGATGGCGATGGCGATGGCGATGGCGATGGCGATGGCGATGTTGATGGCGACACCGTTGTCGAAGGTGTCGTATGGCTGCGCTGTGTGGTTGCATGGTCGTTGCTATTGCAAACACGCCCACACACGTCTATATCCAGCCACGTGAACGGCAATGGCAACTGGACCGACCACAACACAAATGAAAAACCATAAAGAAAAACTCCAGCTTCAGCTCGAATTCGAATGCTGCCGGTGAGTGGGTCGGTCGCACAGTTAGTTGTTGTTGTTGTTGTTGTTGTTGTTGTTGTCGTTGGCGTTGTCGTTGTCGTCTATGCTCAGCTGCCAGTTCATTATTATGCTCTTTTCTAACACGTTTTGATTCGATTCGTTAGCCCAAAAAGAAAAAGAAAAAAAAAACACTTCCAATGCACTAACTAAGCCAGACATGCAGCGACATCCACACAACCTTTTTTTTTCATTTTTTTTTTGGGGGGCCCCACAGCGAGACACCGCAAGTGAAACCCGAATTCGACCGCACTCCTCCCTGCCCCAACAGCCGAAAAGAAAAAAGTAAATAAATAAATAAAAATACATAAAACTTGTAGAAGAAAAAAGTCGTTTTCATACATATATTATAGATACATATGTATATATTAATTTATTGAATTGATTTGTATTTGAATTTCTCTTCGATTTTAAATAGTGCTCTCTCTTTCCGTTTCGTTTCGTTTCGTTTCGTTTCGTTCACCTGTGCTGGTGCCGCTGATACCCCTGATATGCCCCATTCTTTTGGTGCCCCGTTGGTTGCACTTTCCGCGCCCAAGTGCCGCGTCATGTGGTTATTGATTATCGGGCATGGGGGCTCAACAGTGGCTTTGCCTCCGACTTTCGGGGTATATAACTCAATTAGCTGCCAATGGGTGGGGCAACTGTGACCGACCAGTCATGTGGCACCTAAGGATGACTCGGTGCATGAAGCAATGTCATTGCTGTCAAGTGCTGCGCCCATTGATTGCATTCTACGCCAAGCATATGAGTATTATGAGTACAAGGCTAGACAAGTATATGGGTATTATGTAGAGAACTAATAATACCTATTAAGAGTATGCTAGGTAGTGGAGGCAATAAATAACTACATAAGAGAGCACGAGAGAGAGAGAGAGAGAGAGCGAGAGAGGGGGGGAATGAATGGACGACAGAACGAGACATTTTAATATTTCCTAAGTGTAGCAACTACCAATTAATCCAACATATTTGAGAAATAATTGAAGCTGGTAAATAAACAGGTTCGATAAGGTAGAGAGACAATGTAGAGAAACAATTGTCAACAACACATTTCAATCCAAAATGGAAATGGAATCGTGTGTTGAATTTTGTAAACTTACTTTTGGCTCTTGAGCAAAAGTAACTAAATGTGAATAAAAAAAGTGGAATAACAAGAAATAAATCCAGCATGGAGCTCAATTAAAGAGTTCACTGGTAAACGCATACTATATATAACATATATAGATGTAGTACTATAATTGCTTTCAGGTTGATTCAATGCGACTAAGCGTCATTGACCCACTGAGTTGGCTACTGTTGATATTGTTTAGAATTCGTTCGGCTGCGCCAAAAAGATGTAAAGCTGCATAGAATCCAGTTTTGTGATCAATTCACAACAAACACCAACAATTTCAACAACAACATAGTCTTCACCTGATGCCTTTGTTTGTTGTCTGTTGTCTGTTGTTTGGTGTTTGGTGTTTGGCTTGCGTGCGGCAAACGAGGGGCAACCAAAATGAATTTGTATGGATCGATCTTGGCCAGCCCACACGCTCTTTTCACGTCACAGCATTTCAGTCTTAGATCTCAAGACTGGCAAAAGTGTGGCTTGAAAAATTCGTTCGTTTTGTGTGTGGGCGATCGAGCTGTGGTTGGGGCTGGAATCGAATCGAATGGGATGGAATGGAGAATGGAGCATACAAAAAGATCGACGGGGCATAAAATATGTTAATAAGGCTTAAAGTTATACAAATCTTAAGTCCGAAACGCACATTGAGACAAAGATAGATACAGGGACCGAGACGGAGATATGTCCAAGCCAAACACAGGTCGCTCTGTTGTAATACAAAACCATAAACACGAGTTTCTTCAGCGATTTTTGACAGCACTTTGCAAATGGACTTGGAATTGGAGTTCGTATTGGAGCTGCTGCTGCTTCTGATTGAGACAGCTGGCATAATAATGGTCTCCCAGCTAACGTTCCTATTGTCATGTGGATGAGTTGTAATGGAAAGCAGTGTTGCCATTTTGGCTATTGCAAATGTCAATGGGAATATGCTTAAAAAATGCGACTTTTTTAAGAAATGTTTGCGAACTAAGCGTAACATGAGCAACTGGAAAACTAGCCTTTAAATAAATGCCCAATGCCAGCTTTGTAAGTTTTCAACTTTTATTAAGCTGCTTCGAGCAATTACTTTAGTTGATTTTGAATTGGATTTTTGTTGACTTTTTAATTGGGGCAACACTGGCTGCGAGGGATCGATGACTCGCTCGCGTCCTCTCTCTCTCTCTCTCTCTTTCTCCGTCTTTCTCGCTCTGTCACTCTGCCTTTGGCTTTGTATGCCTGTCTTAATTTCCTGCTGCGCCCCATTTGCTCGACTTTAGTTGCTGTTGTTCCTGCTGCTGCTACTGTCGTTGTTGCTGTTGTTCTTTGTTGTTGTGTGCGTGTGTGTGTGTGTGTGTGTGTGTGTGTGTGTGTGTGTGTCTGTTGCTCTCGTTGTGGCGGCAACATCTTCTTTTCTCAATTTCGGCTTCACACGCTGCTTCTCCCCAGTCCCAGTCCCAGTCCCAGTCCCAGCCCCAGTCCCTGGCCAAGTCGCCAGTCGCCAGTCGCCAGTTGCCAGTTGTTAGTTGCCAGCAGCAGACCCACAGCACGAAATCAGTTAAGTTCAGGTGTTCAATTTACTGATTGAAATTCTGGTTCGATGTGGCTGGGCAACTTTCGTTGAGCGTCCAGTTTTTCGTCTTTTTCTTCTTCTATTTCAGTGTAGCTGTTGTTGTTGTGTCAACTTTTTTTACACATTTTTTTGGTTTTTTTCTTCTGATTTTCTTGCTTGTTAAGATGCGCAGTTTTTATTTGGGTGGCCACATATGATTTTGTTTCATAATTTTATGTTTGAACGCTATAGCTTGCGAGGAGCTATGCTAGAATTATGCTAATGAGGCCGTGTACCCAAGTCAAGATGCTTTAATTAGTGACCCAGCCGTCTGTTGGGCCTGCTCAAAATGAACAGACTAACTAGAAGACAACAGCAAACGGTTTGGGCAAATTCCGAGTCAACAAAATGAACTGCAAAGTGAACTGATTAAATGTCAAAACGATAAGCTTGCAAATGTTAAAACGACCACCGTCACCGTCCACCACCTAATCCCTCCGCTCTACCGCCACAGACCAATACCCCTCGACTCCTCTCCACCACTTACATACACATACTGAATTATGTGTGTTTGTATAGAGAAGTGAGTAGCCATTTTTATCTCGCATTTCCTGAACGCAGGACAAAACTTAACTTTTGCTGACTTTGTAGATAGTCCCAACAAAAACTTGCCCAGTTGCTAGGGACTGTGTGTGTATGCCATTAATAGGCGATTTAAGTTTATTTTTTGCCCGTTGGCCCCAGCTTTTTATTGACAATGGGCTGGAGCTGGCGGCTGCCCTTCAAGCAGTTCGGATGGCGCCTTCCAAGTGCCCCACACATTTGTATTGAATATACTCCACTTATAGCCTCCACCTCCACCTCCAACTCCTCAACCCTTATCGAGCATCTATGTAGGTTTGTTGGCAGGATTTGTTGGTTTTACTTTTACTTTGGCTTTGGCTTGGCCACTGGGCCCTTTGCGCTTAGCCGCTGCCTTTTAGCTAAGTTGTTCAGGCAAACAAATTGACAACAAAGTGCACCAGACACACACACACACACACACACACACACACACACACACACATGCAGCAAGGCACACAAATTGATTTTAATTGTTAAGCATTCCCTTTTTTAATTGTCCTAATCTCTGCCTATCTCTGGACTTGCCAATATCCCTTACCTTTTATCTGTTGCCATCTATCCTTGTGCCACACTCACTCCCTGCCCCAGCACTGTCAATACTTTTTTGCCAGCCTCTTTGCAGTTGGCATTTTCATTTTGTCAGCAAATGTCCTTTAAGTAGCTCCTTTTTTGCGAAGGGTTAACCGGTCCCCAAAGGCTATTGTGCAACTGTATATGTGTGTGTGTATGTGAGTGTGTGTCTGATTGTCGTTGTGCGATTGTGTGTTTGCGCCTGTGCGTGCATATTAAGTCACTGGAGGAGCAACGTTGCTCTTGGCTTGAGGTACAGTTGACACTTTAACTGCTGGTTAATGTGTCAGTTAGGATTGAGCCTGACTCTTTTTCATTTTTCTGCCAGCTAAAGGCTGTTTCACTCTCTCCCTATCCCTCCACAACTCTGTCTCTCCCTCTCTCTCTCTCTCTCTCTCGCTCTCTCTCGCTCTCTCTTTTTCTCCTTTTCTCTTATTTTAGGTATATTTTGAAGTATAATTATCACTATCTCTCTCTTTAAGAAGAATCTCCTCTATGTATCCCTATCAAGTATTTTTATCCCTTTCTCCTTCTTTCTCTCTGTCTCTGTCCCTATGTATCTTTCTGTCTCCCTGTCTGTCTCTGTAACCCTTTCTCTCTACGGCGCTATCAATATCACCATATTGATTTCTTTCTTTCTCTGTTTACCAACTTCTGTTATAAGTTTATCTCTCCATTCTGTTCTCTTTATCTGTGTACTAATCTGTATGTCTCTTTCTCTCTCTCTCTCTCTCTCTCTCTCTCTCTCTCTGTCTCTGTCTCTCTCTCTCTATCTGTGTGTGTTATTCTGACAATATATTTAAGGCACACATTCAAAAGCTGCCTGATACTAACAGGCAGCTATAGACAAAAGCTAATTGTTATACAAGTGCAAAGGGGCACAAATACGACGAGGGAGTGGCTAACAGCTTGTGGTGCCCATGGTTGCATCAGAGCGTTTATGCATGCAGCTGCCGTTGTGGCCTTAAATCTTGGCTAAGAAATTGAGGCAGAAAGTGGCTAAACTCAGAGTAAACTCGCTTGGCTTGGCAAAATAAAAGACAAAGACAAATAGATGTATGAAAAAACAACTTTGCTTTGGTTCGACAGCAAGCGTTCAATATAAATTTTTTAAAGTCATTTGTATCAGGTAGGCCTTTTATTGATTTATGAGAGAGGCAACTTGCTACTCGCAAGTTGGACCATTTGTCGATACGACGTTTGGACATTTGGCGTCTATTCGTCGACGTTGTCGTTGTCTACGTGCCTGGCTGGCAATGAGGCCAAAACTGTAAATGACAAAAGTCTGAAAGCGAAGGAAGCTGAACATCCGCTGCAGCTTGCATCTAATAACTAAAAGATGATAATAATGCGAGAGCAGAGGAGAGCAAAGAGGAGCCAGAGTCTCTCTGGCTCTGGCTCTGGCTCTGGCTCTGGCTCTGGCCTGGGTCTGGCTAAGCAAAAACTGGTTCGACCGGAGCGAGCTGAAAATAATTAGCATGGGGCAATGGGCGCTGAGTCGAGAGCTCACATTCATCACAAAAATAACTTCATTGGACTCAGTTCTGCACTTGAAGTTAGACTTGCAGATGGAGCCGCTCTTGGGGTTGAGATTGGGGTTGTGGTTGGGTATCGGGCGTTGCCACAGCACCTGTTCCCCAGTTGCAGCCAACTATAAATATCGCAAAAGATGTTTGGCATGCTGCGTAAAGGATGCTGCACGCATGCTGCAGCTGCAAACATCTTGTGGCCAGTGGCCACTTGCCAGTTGCCAGTTGCCAGTTGCCAGTCTAGTGTCCAGCAGCATCAGTAGCAACAGCAGCTGCCACTAAAGGAAGCCCAACGGCAGGAAAGTGACGCTGACAAAACAAGCTGCCCTCTTTTCTCCTGAATGCCTCTCTGGTTCCCTCGCATAACGATGTTGTTGATGTTGCTGTATCGATTGGTTGACCAGAGCCAGCTTGAGATTTATGTGTGATAAGCGTCGCCTGAAAATAATTACTGTATCTGCTGTCAGTTGGGGCAACTCTCAGCTTGTAACTGGCAACGAGCAAGTTGCAGCAAATGGCAGCAAATGGCAGCAAGCGGCAGCGTTAAATTAAAAACTGGAGCGGAAAGCGCCTGGAACGGAAATGTTTTTGTGTTTGTCGGGTGATTGGCATTTTGGTTTCAAGTGGACTCCATGCCTGCCAGATATCGGAAGGGAGATAAAGCTAATGAGAGAGAGAGAGAGACAGATAATGTGAATGTTTCAAAAATCATGTATTCATTATTCAATTAACAATAAACGCATAACATTGTATCGAAAGTCTATGAAGTTATTTACAAATTATATTTATCTTTGGACATTTTGAGCTACACACTTAATTTTGATTAAGCAAAAGAATCTTTGATAACACTTTTAGTATTATTATATACTATACTATATCATTAAAGTGCAATTACGAAAAGTGTTAATATTTTTTAGATCTTCAGCTATCTTGCTTTTGAATTGAAATATATTTGCACATCATCTAGTCAATATGCATACCACAGATATGTTTATTATTTTGGCATTTTCTCGTGTACCACGCTATCATATCAAATGACAATAAACTGAATACTTATGTAGCCAAAAGTGAAATCTCTCGCTCTGCCCGACAGTTTCCAGCATTAAAATGAAAATTACAACAGACGCACAAAACAAAACTCCAAATACACAGAAAAAATCGGTGGGGACTGGCGATAAACGAGCGTGTCTATAATCACTTTTAATTAGCGACCGTCGTGTCGGTTTCTTCGGCCAGCTGCCCGCAAATGGTTCCCAGTCATGTGCCTGTGTGTGTGTCTCTGTGTTTGGCCCAAAAAACTCAGTGCATGGCTCTAATTTTGAGTCATTTCCAGGTCTTGAAACACCACCCCTCCCCTCGCTCCCCTCGCTCCCCTCGCTCCCCTCACTCCCCTCACTCCCTCATACAAGTCAAACGGAAGCAAGCGCGGTAATCTTTTGCTATGTGCGTCTTGGGCTGCTCTTCGGTTTTATGGATTTGTTTAGCTTCTACTGCTGCTGGTGCTGCCGCCGCCGCCGCTGCTTCTGCTTCCCCTTCTTCTTCTTCTACTTCAGTCGTCTCTTTTTATGCTCTGTTATAATTTTCTGTGTGCGCATGTGTGTGTGTGTGTGTGTGTATGTGTGTGTGTGTGTGTGTGTGTGTGTATGAGTAGCGCCAATTTCCGTATAAATGCAATAAAAACAAATAACAGCCACGAACTACAAGAAAACAAAATTAGTTGAAAAGCAATAGACGCCAAGTGGCGGAAGCAAACTACTTACTACAGAAACACAGTATATATATACACATAACTATCTGTCTAAGTATGTATACCATATATATGTCTGCGTGTGCTGAAAATGTGAACAAAAATGCGTGAGAAAACTCGAGTATAGGTCGCACCTGACGACAGCGAGCCAAACGAACCGCTGACAGGTGAAAAGAGTGAGGGAAAGGGAGCAGTCAGAAGTGGGGTGGGCAGCAGGGCATTTAAACGAAGATGAAGATAGTATCGGCATCGGCATCGGCATCGCCATCGTCATCGGCATAGTCATCGATAACAGCATCGGTATCGAAGGTGGGAGCTGGAATCGAAATTGAAGTCTCCGCTGGCTAGCCAAAAGTGCCAAAGTGCAGCGGTTAATGGCACCATTGAATGGTGCACAATTGTGCGTATTATTTTCTTAGTATGCATATATATATAAATATATATTTATATATATATATATGTTATATAAGAAAATTAATAATATATGTACACTATTTGTGCAGCAATACACACATATTTGGTAGCTATGTACTTAGCATGGACAGCTGCAATTTATGAAACACATTCTGTTTCCCGTATTGAATCGATAATTGTGTATTTGACTATTTTTGACTCAACTCATTAAGTGTGTGAGTGCGTATGTGTGTGTGTGTGTGTGTGTGAGTTTAATGAACGCCTACCAGATACCAGAGATCGATATTGAAATGAATAGTTTGGATAGCTGAGTATTTAAGCAGTACTTATATAAATATATATATATCTATTTTTTTTAGAGCAAACACGTCCTTGATGCTCTGCTCCTAGATGGCAAAAATACAGTATATTTATTGTGTATGCACATTATGCCGCAATAGATGCGCCGCCAATGTTCAAGTGATGAACTCCTTCAAAAGAAGCGAATTAGTCTATCAGTTGTAAGGCAACGGACAAGGCACATTTCCATACGTGTGGAACTGTTCTGGCATTGAAACAGGGCATCTAGCAGTCGGACAGCTAGCCCAGTTGCTTAGGGATGGCCTGTTTGCCTGGGCTTGGCAACCCTTTTATTTTTATTGGGGCCGCATTTCATATTTCGCTTTTTTATACTTATGACTCTCGCACATTTTCTACATTTTACGAATTGCTCGGCAACATTTTTGCACATTTCTTGTTTATATGTTTCGGTTGTCGTAAACGTGAACGTAAACGTAACCCTTGTCGGGTCCTGAGTAAAGTAAGCGCACTTGAGACGCCACCGCACAGACATCTTTTCTTCATGTTGGCTAATGTGAATATAATTCCTTTTTTTCTTTTTGGCTTACTTTCCTTCTATGAATTTGTATTTTAGTGTGTGTGTGTGTGTGTGTGCTTCTGAGTTTTGATGTTATTTTTTCGCGCACGTACGCGTCTGTCTGCACTTGCAGGCGCTCCAACAACGCAAGAAATATAAAAACATAAATAAAACAAAATAAAAACACGCGCCAACATCAACAATAAACAATAAACGCAATAATAATACTTGAAGAGACCCCCAAGCAATTGGTGCCCACAAAATTTGTTCAACAAAACAAAAAATCGTTGATTTTATTTCGCGTGTTTCTTCGCTTGGCTAGCTTGCAGTGCCCGTGAGTAGTGGCAAACCCAATCTTAATTCATCCAGAAGGAGCATTGCATGCTTTTTGGGGTGCAATATTAGCGACACTAGCATGCACAGAAAATGGTCAACACTTTTGTCCGAAATTGCATTTGCTATTGGTGTTTATCGTGTATCGAAAATATGGCACAAATTCATAAAATTACTAATAAATTGGAGAATTAGGTATATGCTAAAAATTGGTTGATCTGTCAGATTCATTTCAATCGTATTTTATTAACTTAACTTTAAAAAACTACAGGTTTGATCATTTTGTAGTATTAAATGAAAATGTAGATCAGGGCTCGTCAAGCAGATTATAATCAGACACAAAATGAGGAAAAACAATGTTGAAATAATGTTGAATAATACCAAATGGTGATTTTGAAAACTTTTCCTAGTTCTATTGTATTTTAATTGAGTGAAATAGAGAATTTGTATTCCAATTTGATTATGCTTAAAATCACAAGGTAACCAAAATTGTTGAGTGGATTTTTAAAGCCTTCTTTAGCTTCAAGCCAATAACCGCTTGAGGCATCAACAATTTGCGCTTGTCATATTAAATGTAAATATTAATAGAATTGGATTGAATTCAAATGAAAATTAATTGAAACTCATGTCAAAATAATATTGGAATTTGCTTTTCTACTTGTAGCTTGGCACAATGACAACAAAACGGAAAGAGCTAGAACGTGGCATGCGTTTCAAGCCTTTTGGGAGGGCGTCACTGCTGCTGTTGATGCTGATGGGCGTTGTGGAGGCGGTGTGGGCGACACCATCGCTGTATACAAGCTATCAGAACCAGCGCTTCGCCATGGAGCCGCAGGACCAGACGGCTGTGGTTGGAGCACGGGTAACGCTGCCATGTCGGGTCATCAACAAGCAGGGCACGCTGCAATGGACAAAGGACGACTTTGGCCTGGGCACTTCGCGTGATCTGAGTGGATTTGAGCGCTACGCAATGGTTGGCAGCAATGAGGAGGGTGACTACTCGTTGGACATCTATCCGGTGATGCTGGACGATGATGCTCGCTACCAGTGTCAAGTGAGTCCCGGACCCGATGCCCAACCAGCCATACGATCAACATTTGCGGGCCTAACGGTTCTAGTGCCACCAGAGGCTCCAAAAATCACACAGGGCGATGTCATCTATGCCACCGAGGACCGCAAGGTGGAGATTGAGTGTGTGTCAATTGGCGGCAAGCCCGCAGCCGAGGTAAGCCAAATGCAAAATGCTAAATGCAAAATGCGAAATGCGAAATGCGAATATCGACAAATTGACATCTCAGTCGACAGCTCAGGCAGCAGCAGCAGCTGAAACCGCAGCCCTGTTGAAAGCGCTCTTTCACACTCAACGCTCAAGTCGAAACCAATCAAACAATGGCTCTGCTGCTGCCTGCTGCGACTCACACTCAAAAAAATAATAAATAAAATAAAAAGAAAAACATGCCAAATTTAGAAAAAAGAGATTAATTTTGGTCTTTTGGGAACATTTTATTTAATATCATAAATTTATTCACCATAATCTCAAAAATACATATATCTTTAATAAAGTACAAGTAAGACTAAATCATTTAAAAAAATACTCAGCGCGAGCTGCCTATCAAAAATGTACACTTTGTATATATTGTGGGGCATATTTGTTTCGGAGTGTTGAACCCAAATTGAGAGCTGACACTAAACAAAAAGTATTGTTCGTTTCTCCCCTTCTACGGTTATGTGAACAGATTACATGGATTGATGGCCTGGGCAACGTACTAACGGATAACATTGAGTATACAGTTATACCGCTGCCCGATCTGCGTCGCTATACGGCAAAATCGCTGCTACGCCTCACACCCAAAAAGGAGCACCACAACACGAATTTCACGTGCCAGGCACAGAATACGGCAGACCGCACCTATCGCTCAGCAAAAATACGTGTCGAGGTAAGCTTCATGAACACCACTGAGTTCCCTCCCAGCCAGCAGTCAGTAGCCAATAGCCAGTAGCCAGTAGCCCTGCAGTGCGGTTGCCTCAGCTGTCCAATCTGTCCGAGTCGTCTGTTGACAGGTCCATTGCAATTTAGCATCAGCTAGCGGGAAGTATGGTCAGCAAGTAGGACTTGGTCTGCTCGGACTGGGTCTTTGACTATCTGGCTACCACCATGCGCTGACGCCACAGTCAACACCTGAACCAACTGTCAACTGTCAAGGGGATCACCAATATATTATATATATATATATGCATATCTCTACAAATATGTGGTCACCATCAAAAGTAGAGTCTTTGTTTTTGAAATTAATATTTCTAATAAAGTTTATATGCGGCGATTTCAGTCAACAAGGGTAAATAAGCTTCGGCCTATTATTATTTTTTGTTTTCTTTTTTTTTTTTGGTTTTTATTAGGCTTGTGTCTTACACTCTTTACATTGATGGGCTAATTAATAGTGAAACATAAGACATAGGCATAAGTAAGAGCATTCATAAGAGACCCTCGGCAGCTGTCAAAGCTACTAAAACCACCACCCACCCCAAGTTCCTGCTCAATATAGATATATATATATATATATATATATATATTTGATTGTCAACTGAACACACCGTTAGCATCTTATGTGAGTATTCTGAGGAACAGTCAGCGCTCTTCAAGCCAATTACGCAAGGTTCGTAATGAGGTGCTCTTTCAGCATCAGTACAACTGGAAACTGGCCGTAATGAGAACTCAAACCAGTTGGACGATACATCGTTAAACTGAGTTGAGAGACTTTACAGTGAGTTAGTTCTAGACAAGTTGAACTAAGTAGGAAGCAGAGAAATGTTTAGAAGAACTATTATATTATTATGACTTAAATAGATTGTTCAACAAGGTAACAATATTAGGAGCTTAGGAAATGGCCTCAATATAAATATTGAAAGCAGGCTCCAAAATTGCGCAAAATGTTCATTGAATCTCAACTGAAACTAACTGATTTCCTGTGTTGCTTTCAACGTTTTCTCAATAGGTTAAATACGCGCCCAAAGTCAAGGTGAATGTGATTGGCCCTGGAAGCGGTAGCGCCATCGGCTCTCCCTCCACATCCACCTCCGTCTCCGGTTCTGTCGCCGTTCAGCGGATTGTGGAACATGCACAGGTGCGACTTGAGTGCCGAGCCGATGCCAATCCCAGCGATGTCCGTTATCGCTGGTACATCAACGACGAGCCAATTATAGGCGGTCAAAAAACTGAGATGGTAAGTGCACCAGCCTCAGCTCCTAACACTCTCTGCTGCCTTTAGTTGTTACGCAACGGAGAAAAATATATATTGAAAACAATGTTTGCTGCTGGTCTGGCCTGATCTGGCCACCACGTCCACATTCCAGCAGCGAGCCGCATAATTAGAGCAACTTTGCTGGCGCTGCGATAAAAATGTTGTATAATGCTGGCTAGCTATTTTGTCATGGCAATTACGGCTGGCGACCAGACTGAGAACCAATTGTTGGAGCGGCCGGAAAGACATAACGTTCCCACAATTTGCTGTCATTCTCAGCCAGCTCCTCATACCCAATCCTCAAACCCTAACTCAATCACAATTGCCACAATCCACAATCTATCCATTTTGCAGGTCATACGCAACGTGACGCGCAAGTTCCATGACGCCATTGTTAAATGCGAGGTACAGAATTCTGTGGGCAAGAGCGAGGACAGCGAGACGCTGGACATAAGCTGTAAGTGTGCATTTCAATGAGTAATATGCATATATGCAGAATACTGGAGTCCTAACCAACTAAACAACTCCACCTTGCTCCCTTATCCGTTGACTATCAATTGAATAGATGCGCCCAGTTTCAAGCAACGCCCACAATCGATGGAGGCAGATGTGGGCAGCATTGTCTCGCTCAACTGTGAGGTGGACAGCAATCCGCAACCGGAGATTGTCTGGATACAGCATCCCAGTGACCGTGTGGTCGGTACCAGCACCAATCTAACATTTAGTGTGAGCAACGAGACAGCTGGACGCTACTATTGCAAAGCGAATGTGCCTGGCTATGCCGAGATCTCAGCCGATGCCTATGTTTATCTGAAGGGTTCGCCCAGCATCAGTTCGCTGCGCTCGCAATGTGGTCTCGTTGGCGATACGGCGCGCATTGAGTGTTTTGCCAGTAGTGTGCCAAGAGCTCGTCACGTCTCCTGGACGTTCAATGGGCAGGAGATTAGCTCCGAGTCAGGTCACGATTACTCCATACTGGTCGATGCGGTGCCCGGTGGAGTGAAGAGTATTCTCATCATACGCGACAGCCAGGCCAATCACTATGGCAAATACAACTGCACGGTCGTCAACGACTATGGCAACGATGTGGCCGAGATTCAGCTGCTGCCAAAGAGTAAGTATACAATTAGCTATATATTACATTCGATGGTGTGCCACACTCCAAGAACTAACGAAATATTTTGCCCTTGTGCGATTCTCACAGTTTATTTAATTTCTTTTATTTATTTATTTTTTTTTTTTTTTGTCGGTTCAGAGAGCGTATCCCTATATATGACGGAAGTGTACGGCCTTTCAATGTTGGCCTTCGTGGTGGTGTTCATTGTCATTCTCATTCTGATCTACTTGAAGTTCAGGAAACGCACAAAACTTCCACCCGCTGACGTCATCAGCGAGCATCAGAACACAAAGATCGGCGGTGTTAGCTGCAAAATGGAACCAGGCGATCGCACTTCCAATTACAGTGACCTCAAGTTGGATATATCTGGCGGTTACGTGCCCTACGGTGACTACAGCACACACTATAGCCCACCGCCACAATATCTGACCTCCTGCTCGACCAAGTCCAATGGAAGCTCGACAATACTGCAGAACAACCATCAGAATCAGTTGCAGCTGCAGCAGCAGCAACAACATCAACAGCAGCACAACCACCACAGTCACAGCCACCACCAGCAGCAGCAGCAGCAACAGCAGCAGCAGCAGACGGCGGGGCAGAGTGTGCCGATGACCTTCCTGACGAACAGCAGCGGTGGCAGTCTCACTGGCAGCATTATTGGGGCACGCGAGATACGACAGGAGAACGGCTTGCCTAGTCTGCAGTCGACAACGGCATCGGTGGTTAGCTCATCGCCGAATGGCAGTTGCAGCAATCAGAGCACCGCCACCACCACCCATGTGGTGGTTCCCAGTTCAATGGCATTGAGCGTTGATCCGCGTTACAGCGCCATCTATGGTAATCCCTATTTACGTACGTCAAATTCGTCGCTGTTGCCCCCGCCCACAGCGGTCTAAGCAGTTAGTTGCCTATGGGTGTGCGAGCAACTAAAGCCAACCCGCCCACTCGCCCTACCCAGCTGAGCAGCCATCCAAGCAAGAATAACAACAACAACACTCGTAAGACTGATCTCAAGAGCGCACGTTGAGCGCCACACGGCGGTCAGTGGAGAAGGGAGGGGAGGGTGGGGGGAGGGGCATAAGGGTAAGTTTTGTTCGAGACCCATGCAACGTTTTTAGCAACCAAAAATTCGCATTGTATCACTTAAGGTTAAATGAGCTCATGCCACGTCAGATATGGCAGCACATACATGCATATATACATACATATGTACGTATATGCGTATGTACATATGTAAGTAGACCTAGGGCTTACTCATACAAATGCACACTAGTGGACTACTACTAGATCTTTAACTAACTACAGATATACCTAGTATTCTATCTTAAATTGATATATTCGTATTGTTTTCTTATTCATTTTTTGTCCTAGCTTAGTCGAAAGTCAGTTTTTTAAAAGGTCCTTTCCGGCTTTTGCTTAAGCGTGACAAATTCAATTTTTCGCTAGTTGTAAGTGGGCCCCAACTAAAGGCCAGATTAATATAGACTAAATAGTTAGATAAGCTAGAATGTTGCGCATTTAGAAGTCGTTAGAAACTTGCTGCATGTTAAGAAACGCCTTACAAAGATTATTTATTACAACAACACAACACAAACATAATATTGAAATCGTTAAAAAAAAAATCAATTACTAGAAAGACAAATCGAACACATTATTAAAAAATATATGAAAGAAAAAAACAAATATATACGTTTAAAAAATTAAAAAATATTAATAATTTGCGTGCCTTTGTTGTGCGGAAATGTTAAACAATGGCATAGCTTGTGCTCCCATCAAAAATGCATTTCCCTTACCTTTTTTGATTCAACTGTAAACTGTTGAGCATATCTTAAAGCTATCCAACAACTTACATATCCAACAACTTACGAGTATATCCCGACTTGCTGTATTAATCAATATTCTGCTTCTCCAACGGCTCAAATGTGGGCTTCGCTTCAAAAACGTGCAACAAGGGTCGCGCAAAATTATATATATATATATATACGAATAAAAAAAAAATTAATACGTGAAGAGAGTTTATGTAATGTGCTTGCAAAACAAACATACGCAAATGTGTTTATTGCTTAAGAAAATTATGCCAAAGTACCTGATAGTATTTAAGATGTGCATTTTTTTTGTGTCTAGTATTTTAGGTATAGTTGTAAGAGATTTTTTTCTTAGAGCTTAAGTGTTAGTTTTAGTTAAAAATGTATTTGAGAAATTGTAGTAACTAAATACTCACTCTTAAACAGTCGCCTTAACTTATGACACGCCCACATTTGAAGCTCAGCAAATCTGAAAACAATGATAAATAATGAAATACACATATACAAATAGTGTCAACAAAATACGAAAAAATCGAGAAAAAAAGGATTGTAGAAGAAAATGATGAATATATATAAAACTAAAATTCAATTCAAATTCTTCAGTTCAATTGTGCTAAGTGTACTTCTAAGTGTATAACGATAATTAATCTACATATATCCTAGCTGTAGTATGCCATTAACATACACATTACCGTATAGATTCATATACATTTACATACAAATACATACATATGCATATACACTTATCTATATATACATTTTTTTTCTATTTGATAGACAGCCTGTAGCTTTGTTCGAGGTTATATACTTACATAGACATGAAAGTGCATGAATAAAAGAAAAAGGCATAACATTGTACTTCTTTGGTTTGTTCTTAGTATATTTTTATTATTAGCTATTAAGAGCATTAAATTGCTAGATTTTTAGCTGTCGATATTTTGATCAGTAATTAAGCGAAATGAACAAATGTTTTATGTATACACAAGGCAAATGAACAGCGAATATGAAAACTACAGAAGAAAAGAGAAAATTAAAAAAAAAAAAAAACATTATATTGAAAATGAAACGAAATAAATAAAAATGTATTGCAAAAAATTGAACGAGTTTTATTTTTATCTTTCAGTATTTTTGGGGCAACATCAAAGCGCAACTAAGCTCATAATTAGCAGCAGTAGCGCATTGGCAGCAGCTGCCCTCGAATGTCAAATAAGGTGGCGCAACATTTTAAATATGACCCACTCGGCCATGGTGGTGGTATCAGAGTGAGAATTGCCAACTTCCGCGTCACAGAACTGTCAGCTGTCAAAGCTAAAAATCAAACAAACAGCAGTTAAGTTAAAAAAAACCCTCACCACCCATATATATATATATATATATATATATATATATGTGTGTGTGTGTGTGTGTGTGGATGAGTGTAAATTTATGACTAGGAGGCAGTGGGAGTCGGACACATGGCACTAAACAAAGGGGATGCAAGGGGGTTGGCTGTGAGGCCAGCCAGGCAGTTGACAATGCAAACAAACGGTTCGCTAAGCTCGACTAAAAATGCTTAATGAGTGCGTGAGGACGCACACACACAATACATACACATGCACTCTCACTCACACACACATCCTGAAACCCCTGCTACTCCTGCTGCTGGTTGGAGTCTATCCTGGCCGAGTGTTGGCCGCCGTAGCACGATCTGCAAGAAATTTTTGCGGCAGCGCGCCCATTTAACTAAATTAGTTGCCCTTGTCACAAACGACCCTCAAGCAGCCTCCCAACCAGCTAGCAACCTGTCACCGCCCACCTCCCCCCAAGCACACACACACACACACACACACACACACACATACATGTAGTGGCAGGGGTGGGGTGAAAACTATACGAGCACTACGTGCACTTAGTTGTCGGAAGTTGCAATTGCGGTTTACTGTGTTAATTGGCTTGACATTGTTGTGGAAACTATCGCGAGTTGCAAGCGCACGCATAGCACATATATGCATGTGTGTGTGTGTGTGTGTATATATGTATATATATATAAAAGAAAAAAACGTGAACTGCATTTGGGAAAGAATTTATGCAACAATACGACTGATATGGAGTTTGTATTAATAAAAATAACATTCTAAATTAGCCATATCTCGGTCATATCGCCAGGGATCTCGAAAGGACACGCATAGCTGAGTTTACAAGAAGAACGACTATTCCAAAATTTCAGAATTTCAGAACAATTTCACTTTCGGTCAACATTTTTACAACGGTATAAGTCGGAAAACATTTTAAGAAATCGGTAAGTCAAGATGTCAAATGTCAAATGTCTCGTATGTATTATTATTATGTTTGGTTCTTAGATTACCCTAATAACCTTGAATACCAATCGATGGCTTGTCCTTTCGAGTGAGACGAATTTTTCTGACAGACTTCACATAGAAGTATGCCTTAGAACTTTTGATTTTCTCGTCAGAGTTTATTTTTCAGCCAAAGAGTATGCTTATTATATGGTTCATTTTTGAGTGTAGAACATTTTCTTTGCCCAAAGAGTATGCAGTGCTGTTTATTGAGCTTGAAATATACTCTTTTATATATATTAACCATGTATTGCACAATTTCTCCATTTCTGTTTGATGCAAAAAATTAAATTACAAAAAATCATCTAAAATGTATCATAAAACATCTTCAAAGGGAGTATGCTGAACATAAGGTTGTTGACAAAAGAGGAATAATAGAAAATAGATTAAGTAAATCCACTCTATTGAACATTTTATAAAACATCTTTCTAGTATTTGCCGCAGTAAGCTGTCTACAGAGTATCTCGCAGTTGTGAACTAAAAAATCGCTACTTGCTTGTTTTATATATGGTGGTTTTACTCGCATTTTAGTAGAGTTCTGAGTTAATCACCCACCCGGTGGTGAGCTGTCCCAGCCCCAGCCCCAACCCCAGCCCCAACCCCAGCCCCAGCCTCAGCTCCAGTCGAAACCCCAGCCGTAACCCCACAACCGCGACCAATTCTAGCACACTTTTATGAACAATAGGCGGCTGCAGTGCACATATTGCTAACTTGGAGCTGGCTTCCTGGGAGCCCCTTTACAGCTGCAAGTTGGAGCCTGAGTTCGAGCACGTCATCGCTACGCGGCAGAGACAAAAAACGGACACAAGTCGCACGAAGAGTTACGATTTCATTAACATGAGATATGGCGAGTGGTTCTCTCTCTGTGCCTGGCGTGGGTGTGCATGTGGATGTGAATGTGGGCTGTGGCTACGAGCGGTAGTGGGGTGCTAGTGGGGTGCCAGTGGCTGGGTGGGGTTGATTGGGGTCGTCATTCGGCCGCGTTGGGCTGTTTTATGGCTCAAGTGACTGGCAGGCGTTGGGCTCTCATTGTTGTCGTTGTCGTTGTGTTGTTAATTGTTAACGCTATGGTGAGAAGGCAGGCAGGCAAACAGTCACAAGGAGTGGGTGGGGGACGGAGGGGTTGAGGGGTCCTCCTCCCAACTCTGTCCCTATCCCTCTCTCTCTTTCTCTCTCTCTCTCTCTTTCTCTGTGTGTTGTCTGTTTTATATGCGTGTTCAGTTGGATTGCGACTTTGGCCATATGATTAGGAAATGTTTTGTTTTTCACTATGCACTAAAAACGAAATGGGCAGAACGTAACAGAGACACACACACACACACACACGCCAAGTAGACCACAGTGGAATGAACAAGACGGGGACGAGGGGCCGAAACTTTTGGTCTTGAGCTGATGTTGCTTAATGTCCTGGCGACCCGTTCTGCGTAATAGCATGAATGTGTATGTGTGTGTGCGTGTGTGTGTGTGTGTGAATGTGGCAAGGCGAGTTGAATTTCTTGAATTAATAAAATGTCTTCATTATTTAAATTGCACGCAAGACCACAGGCGTAACCCACCCGAATGTGGTGGCACAAACAAGCCCACCAATATATGTACATATATGCCTTCACACACACACATTTATACATGCTCGTTTTCTGTGTGTGTGTGTGTGTGTGTGTGTGTGTGTGTGTGTGTGTGTGTGTGTGTGTTGGCAAGGCCAAGTTAATTAGCAGCTTGGGAATTGTGAAATATATTAATATTGTACACTTTGGTAGTTGGCCACCACCACCATTGTGCAGAGCCACCACGCACCACCACAACGTCAACGAAGCGGGAACCCCGCGAACCCCCCTGGAAAACGCGACACTGTTTCCCGTTGTCTGCAATGGCAACGCAACGATCGACCATCGACCATCGACCATCTTCAGCTCGTGCCGCATTTGCAATCGATACTTACCACATGTGGCAGTACTACTCTGGTACGAACTTCCATTTGAAATTGAATGCATTTTAATTTACAATCATAACAATAATCATGAAAACGTTTGTTTAGTTTAATAGCTATCCAATTGCAAATCGTGCAGGCTTGAAAGCCTTGGTATAAAATTCCACAATTTTTAGATTATTATTTTAGATTTGTAATTAATTTGGTGGTCAACTTATTTCTAAATAGGAATTAGAAAAGTTTCAGTTGCTTATTTCTTTTTCAATTATGATGTAAACCTATTTAAAAATATTAATTTATTCAATTATATATTCATCGAAGCAAAATTAGAGCAACTTTTTTTCCGACTCTATCTTGTATGTTAAAAAAAAAAAACATGAATAACTTGTAATCAAAGGAAATTTTTCCTTTTTGACTTACAGTTAATTTTCATTTAGATAAGCCAAAAAACATTTTATTTTCTGAAGAAAAAGAGGACAAGTTGGGTCCGGTGCTATGCCAAAAGCGCGCCCATAGAGGGCGCGCATGTATAAGCGTTCGATCAAAAAGATCGCGAATAGATGGCGCAACTGAGAGCGATGATCAACCAAAAAGCTTATCCATTTAACAAAAACACATAACAATAACGTTTTTCTTTAATTGTAGATCTACAACAAATAAATGCAAAGTTATTTAACTATGTTGTTGTTGGTGTTGTTAGTGGGTTGATTAATATTCACTTGAGGCCGCCGGTAACCTCAATGGCAGCACCATTCACATAGGAGGACCTCTCGGATGCGAGGAAGGCAATCACTTCGGCAATCTCATCGGGCTGGCCGAGGCGACCGAGGGGGCAGCGTTGCACGACCTGCTGCTTGATGTTGTCAGGCACCACAGCCACCATTGGGGTGTCTATGTAGCCGGGCAGGATGCAGTTGACACGTATGCCGAACTTGCCAAACTCCTTGGAGGCCACCTCGGTCAGGGAGACGACGCCCGCCTTGGTGGCGGCATAGTTCGCCTGGCCTACATTGTTCATGCGTGCCACAATGCTGGACAGATTGATGATGCTGCCGTTGGTCAGTTGCTGTTCGATCATCGCCTTGGCGAACTGTTGCGTCACCAAAAACGTCCCCTTCAGATTCACGCTGTAGACATCGTCGTAGTCCCGTTCGGGCATCTTCAGCAGGTAGCCGTCGCGGGTGATGCCCGCCGAGTTAACCACAATGCTTGGCGCCTGCTTGAACTGGGCCACTGCTGCGGACACCGCACTCTGTACACTCTGCAGCGAGGAGACATCCACCTCGACCGCAGCAGCGGGCACCATTAGCTGCTTGACCGTCTCCTGAGCCGATTGCAGATTGCGATCGGCAGCAATGACCTTGGCGCCGTCACGAGCCAGCAGGCGACAGGTGGCACGACCAATGCCAGAGCCGGCGCCTGAAAACAACAAATTTCTTGTTCACACACTTCGTCCAAATTGGCCACTTAAATCTAGCCCAGTTACGTACCTGTCACAAATGCCACCTTTCCAGCCAATAATCCACTTGCCATTGTGTGTGTCTGTGTGTGTGTGTGCTTATATATATTTGGGGAACTAAATCTAATCAGCGCCAGCAACTTGCAGGGGAAATTCTAAGCATAACACGCCACCTACGCAGCGGTTCAGTGGCAGTGTGACCAGAGCTGAGATAGCTGATTTGCCGGCAATTGATGTGAATCATAACTGCGATCAGCTGTCCCAAAAAAAAAAAATACTACGCGTAAATGTGTTCAACAAGTGTTTTATTTTGTGCATTTTCTGACTATAAAATTGTGTAGGTACAAGTTGTTCAAAATTATTATTATTTTTGCAAAACTTTTTTCGATTGAACCTTATAACAAAATTCATTTGCATCCAACAAGCCCAAAAGTATGTAATTAAATGTACATATGTTATGTATTTGCTCCACACTATTGCCGGCCAAAAAATAATAATAAAAATAAATTAATTAATATACATGTATATATATATTCATTATCTAATTAGCAATGACAAAAATAAATTAATGAAAGGTAGGAAGCAAGTCTGACAATCCAACACCCAGCCACCCGTAAGCATTTCCAAACTTTGAGGACGCCTAAGCATATACAACATTAAATAGTTTCGAATACAATCGAAAATTAATAATTAATATTGAATAATTAACAAGTGTTAAATAAAGAAATTACTAGGAATATCAGTAGAAAACAAGAGAGAACGTGGCAGTCGGGCCTAACCGACAGCGAAATATGCTGATACCATCTGGTAACAGGTGCCGCAGGGCAGGGTGGTACCAATCTTTGAAGGAAGTTCCTAGTAATTTATCCTTCAGCTTGCCCTTTGCGGTAGATACAGGTTTTTGTGCATTTCTTTTTTGGGCTGGACTTGGCGTAAAAATGGGGACATTTTCTATATTATACTTGTATATATATATTTTCTACCTCTGAATTGTTGGTGCTTCCTTTACAGTTCTGTACTGACTAAATATCTGATTGCATCAGTAATATGAGAGCCCATACTGGTTTCGGTCAAGAAATCATGGCTATATTCCATTCTACTCACGAGATGTAACTGAACTACATCGGCGTCACTAAATGACCTTGGAAGTGACGTTACAACTTTGGTTTAGGGAATCGATACTTTGCCCACCGTTCCCCTTAAGCAATTTGACGAACATATCCTAGGCCAATATAATCATAGAAGAAGGGCGTTGGGAAAGAACCTGTTCGTCATTATGAAATATAGCAGTTGATCTATAATTTTATTGTCAGTTATGAATGTGATTTTTGGTCTTAATACAATTGAAATATTTTTTAACATTTTATTGCCCACTCTTTAAATTAGCTTCTATTTTGGCTTCTATTTCAATCGCAAGATTTTCTAGATCTCGTTGCACAAACGGATAAAATAAAATATCTGGGAAATTAATTGACTCAGAAATATTTGTAAAAAAATTTCGTTGGTGGATCTGTAACAGGCTGATGATGATAAACCGTACTTTCAGTTCATAAGGCTCTATAATACGATACACATTAAATTCTCAATGTGGACAGAGATATATAAGAATAATTAATAAAAATATATATATATAAAACAGCATATTAATAAATCTCCAGCTGATAAGGCGATACGCAATAAATCCTCAAAGGTGCCGAGAAATACTTGGTTGAGAAGTACGGGAAAAAATCTCAGCAAAATGCTGTTGTCTACTGGTATTTCAGAGGACGCTGCTATAAAGTGCTGGTTAACAGCAGTCTTGCAGTCAGTTTGCCAACTGTAACTATATTAGCAAATACTATAAAGTAATCGATATCTCGAATGGCAACATATATAATATAATAATCTATATCTCTAATTGTCACAGCACCCATGAGTTTTTGCATTTATATGGATTTTTCTATATACTATGCATAACAAATAAGATAAATAAACATAATCAGATCTGATATTATACAACATTTAATTAACTTGCTTTTTTGCCTTTCGTTTAATGCTGTTATCATACGTAAGTCGATTATAGCTTTTTAGTGTTATTCAAGCGGTATTAGGTAATATAGCTGAAGTTCCCGATCCGCTTGCTCTAATCCACTAGATAGCGATCCGATGCTATTGCTGCCGCTGCGCGCCAGTCCAAACTGCCTGAGGATCTTTTTGAGATACCGTTTGGGTATGCGCACCAGTTGGCGTCTAATTATGCGTTGCACCTTGTTCCAGGGACGAATGCTGCCACGATTGTCCTCCTCGTATTCATTGGCCACATTGAGCTGCTGCATCACCTGCTGCAGCTGCGACTCGCTCAGCTGGCTCAGATCTAGCTGCTGCGGCGCGGCGTCGAGTTCATCGCTGCTCAGCCCATTGGAGGTGCTGCGCAATCGCAGCTGCTTTGTGTTGCTGCCACAGTGAACGGCACCCGAACGCACAGTGAGAGCGAGCAGCAAGACGTGCGTAAACAACATGCAGCACAGTGCACAGTACATGTTGGACTCACTTGGCTGACGAACACTATAAACGGCTTAAATAGTTCTGCGCCTCGGTGTACAGATTTTATTCGTTTTGCCACATCACGATCACTTCAGTAGGGAGAAGGCGGATGAGAAGGTGGAGGATGCTTGAGCAATCAAATAAAATAAATGTGTGTCAAGTACCATACGAAAGATTTCATTTATTCTGTTTTGGCCAAAAAGATGTGCGACTTCAATTATTAAGATTAGCTACAATATATTACAAAAAAAAAAAATGCATTTGTGTGTGTGTTTTTTTTGTTTTTTGTTTGTTTTTGCTGTTGTGCGTCGTTTTTGCTCGAGCTCCCTGTTTCTCCATCTCCCTCTCTCTCTCTCTCTCTCTCTCTCTCTCTCTATCGGTGGCTCGCGACTCTTTGCTGTTGTCATTCTTAAACGACTGGTATACGTGGGCGCTTGTTCTTGTTCTTGCCCTTGCCCTTCTTGTTCTTGTTCTTTCCGCCGCGACGACGATTGTTGAAGCGCTTGCGTTTGGTGGTCTGCACACGCCTCCTGATCACACGACGCTTGTTGGGCCGACTCTTTGTGTTCAGCATGACCTTTTGGCCATTCTTGAAGTAGCGACGATAGCGGGGTGGTATGCGTACACTAATCATCTGTCCCTGGCCGCGACGACCGCCCTTGCGGCGCAGATTGATGCGATTATTTGGGCTTGCCTTGCTCTCCGTTGCTCCAGACTCCGATTGCTCCGAGGGTTCGGTATATACTTCATATTCCTGTGCACCAGCGGCCAAAGCTGCCTGCAGTGCCTGCTCATCGACCAGCTCAGCATTGGCGGATTGACCCTGCACCTCGGACTCATTGGCGTCATCGGCCATTTCGTCATCCTGCGCATATTGGCGAGAATTGGCTGCCGTGGGTGATGTGGGTGATGTGGGTGATGTGGGTGAGGTTGGTGAGCTCACTGTGCCGGTGGCCGTCGGCACTGTGCCAGTTGAGGTCACGGTCTGTGTGGGGCTGCTGGGGCTAAGGGTACCGGTTCCAGTGCCAGCTCCGGTAATTATAATCGGAATCACGGGCTGATTGTTGCTGCTGAACAAATTCTTGAACATGAGGAATTTCTTGAGAAACAGGCGACCGCTCGAGGCATCCTTATTGCCAACTGCGCTGCCGCTAACACCGGGTGCGACACCACCAGCACCAACAGTTGCTGCTGCACCACCACCACCATTCAGCTTATCCTTATCGGCACCCTGTTCGAGGGCAACAGCCACATTGCCATCGTTGGAGCGGGCCAGAGCTGGCTCGTTGAAGTAGGAGCTGCGGCCGCTGTGACGAGCGCTGCTGTGGCCAAAGCTCAGGCACAGAAGGCTGCCTAAGAGCAGCAAGAATGCGACTTGATGCGACTGCATTGTAGAAACTACTCAACCAATGAGAACTTTTCTATTTATCTGTGCTGCTCGATGTGGAAGTTGTCGTCCTCGCCGTCGTTGCTAGTTTCGTCGTGTTCTCACACTGATCGATAATCAATGTTTGATACATTATCGCGCAAATTGAATGCCTTTTATACCCGCAATTGACGGCGGCGACGACGCAATATGCTAACGGCTGGGCTAAGTACTGGGCTCTAACTGTAAATGGCCTAGGGATCAATGTGGCTGTGTGTGTGTGTGTGTGTGTGTATGTGTATACTCTAGCATATGAATATTTTTTCTGTGTCTCTCTCTCTCTCTCGCTGTCTCTGTCTCTGTCTCTCAGTCGTTCACTACACTAGATATACCTGCCTATCAGTCAGAAACGTCCACAATTGAATTCAATTTCAGTTAAAAATACAAATAAAAGTCTGTAAAGCGCTTGCAGCTATTTGAACATACCATCAAAGTGCTTGGACCAATAGTTCTCCACCGTCATCATTGCTGTCCGACTCTTGTTCTGCTTATCATCGCAGTCCAGTGAAGCGTTCCATTTACCTTTCCTGGCTTTTGCCTGCTTTCTATGTGCGTTTCGCTCATTTGGCAATGGAGTTCTTACCTACTACTATTCCCCGTTGAAGTTACCCACATTCGCACCCCCAGAGAACCCCACTAACTTGTTGCTGTCATCATCTAATTTCAATTAGTCAATGCTTCGCTGTTAAAAAAAAAAAATAATAAAAAAATGGGGAAACTATGTGATGGGCATTGAAAATTTAATTTCTAATTACAAGTCAATTGAGTTAAAGGTGTACACAGAACAGGCCTCAGGCGAACCACATATCATATATGGCCTAAACGCAGACCACACATGTAACAACTAGTCTGGCCTAAAAATAAATATGCACTTATAAAAACATAATTATTGTTAAGGTGCACTTAGCTGCAGATGCTATGAGAATATTGTTAAGCACGTTTTGGATTTTAAATAGGTTTTACCTGAGCAAATACTTGAAAAATGATAAAAATGTAGAGAACCGTAAAAACATATCATAAATATAAATATAGAATATTAACTATTCAAGGGTAAATAATCAAAATGCATATTTCAACAACTGAAGTTTGAGTTTTGCAAAAGCCCAGTGTTGTTCCATTATTAATTCCAGGGTGCATTTTTCTGCAATATTAGTAAAATATTTTTTATATGTGTACACATTTAACTCCTTTTGTTCCGAATACTATCATTAGACATTTGTATTTTAAGATTTCACCGATACAAACATTTTAGTTCATAAATTTTTATAAATTAATTTTAAAATAACTTAGCAGCTTCTCTTCGCTTAGCAATCGAGAGATTAATTATTATTACTATTTATTATTATTTTATTAAAAATAATTTATACTATTTATATATATTTTCTATAATATGGAAATCTAGTTCTGAAAAATTTTCAAATTTCTAATTTGAAGACTTTTATTTCGTACATCTAAAAATTGTTCTCAAAAACAAGAAGACGATGATAGCAGTCAGGCTGATGAATGAAATAAATTAAATTTTGGGGCGATATTTTTCTAAGTGTAGCTACAAAATTGATAAGTAAAAGGATACATATTTATGTATATGGTGAAAAGGATCAAACAATAAAATGACATAACAAATCTTCAAAATTGATCATAATACATTATAATTAGGTTAGAGAGTAACAAGATCTGCTATCAATATTATGCAACTTCTGCAAGAGCTTTACTCTCGACGAGGAGAAAGAAAATAAGGGAAAGAGACAAGTTGCTTGGAGTCCAGATCATCCCAAATCCCAAGCCAAAATCGAAGCAGCATTTGGAAATAAAAATGGTAGTGAACGAACGCACTTGTCCTATAGCCATTAAAGCTAAAAGCCGCTATAATTTGATGTCCAGTTTGATTTCGTTCGTTTAGCTTACATTTTAAATATCGTTATATAAAAATGTTTGGTGTCATACATTAAAAACCCTGTTATTTCCAAAATGTACTTATAAAAACAAATTACAAATAAAAATCGACCTTGCAATTTTGCAATCAAGGTTTTCAGAAGACTATTATGCCCTTAATGAATTTGTATTTTAAATGTGCTTACAGTGTGTCGATTGCTGAAACTTGCCAATGAATCGAGGCGGTAATTGGGCAAGTGTTTGTCTACTAACATGCATTTTGCCAGAAAGCTGTGAAAGAGGCCTTCAAGCTCGTCAAGTCAACACCTGCACATCAAATGTGCGCTATATTGATTATAAAATCGATTTATTTCATGCACTATTTATTTCGGTCAATTGGTCAATATGGACATTTTAAAAATTAAAAATGCGATTGCGATTGCGATTGCGATTGCGATTCCTTCTCTGGCGGCGACGAGTGCGCAAATTGCGCCTGTTCATGCGGCGGCGATTCCGACGATTCCTGCGGCGTACGTTGCGACGTTTGACACGGCTGGCGCGCTGCTGGCGTCTCATAGCATTGCGGGCGATACGGCGATTCGTCCTGTTCTGGCGGCGCATCTGCCGGATATGTTGGCGCAGCATCTTGTTTGTCTCCCGTTCGCGACGCAGTTCGTATTCCTGCATGCGAGAGGTCAGCGACAACTGGTTGTTGTTTGCCCGCGATGGACGGTTAATGCTATTGAGGCGAAAGCCATTGACAGCCTCCAATTCGTCATCGTTGGCATGGAGTTCCAGTTCGAAGTCATTATCTTCATCTTCATCATCATTATCATTATCGTCATCGTCAGGATCATCGGCATGCTCCTCTTCGTCGTCATCGAAGCTGCGACTAGCTGGTGGTGAGCCTGTTGGTGGTGTGCCTGTTGGTGGTGTGCCTGTTGGTGGTGTGCCTGTTGGTGGTGTTACTGGTGTAGTGGTGCCGCTGGTTATAGTATAATCAGGAGCTGTAGTCGTTTGTGTCTCGCAGTTGCCCTTCTGCCCTAGATTGAAAGTTCGTCCCTCAGCTTGGGATCCACGCTTGAATAGGTGCAACCTTTGCTGCGATGACTCCGCATCCTCTCTGCGTCCAACTGCAATTGTGGATTGATTTGGGGCTACTTTCCGGTCATTATTTGCTTTGTACTCACCCCCTGCATGGGACAACGTTGCTATTGCTAGCAAAAGAAGCGCACAAGTTAGAAATCTCATGATGGTGATAACAACGATGTCCTTGTTCGGTAATCCCTATATAAATCCCGTATTTATCTTGACTTGTTCGGCCTCGCTGCTTGCCTGAGGCAATAATGCTGCTTGACTGTGCCGATGCCAATGGGCCGTCAGGGTTATATACCCAATGGCCAAGCTCTAGTTGCCAACAACAGAGTTACATTGCAAAACAAAAAAAAAAAATAAATATATATACATATATATATATACATATATATTTATATATAGAGAGAGAGCAGAGCAGAGTAGAGCAAAAGAAATTAGGCAGTCTCCTTAAGTTGTAAGGCATTTTGCATAATCCCATAAATTAATGTTGAAGTTGACCATTCGCACAACAACCTGATAACCCTAGCCATGCTCGCCACGACATTTGCATAGCTGTAGCTGTGTATCTGGATCTGGATCTGCGAATCAATCGATGCGCATTAGCATATTCATATGGCCGACGCTTTTGTTCTGAGCCAGAACTGAACAGAAATTCTAAGCGCTGCCAAAATGCAAGACATAACTTAAGGGCGAAAGTGTAACCCAGAGTCAATGAACCGAAACCAAACTGTGCTATTCGGTCCTTAAGTGATCAACATGCAGATCAGTTGCCATAATGCAATTTCCATAATTTTGATAAGTTCAATGATAACAATGCAATCATAAATAAAACTTCGCAACAAAAAAAAAAAATCTTTATATTTAATATCCATGTCTGGAGAATCGTCCGATTCGAATGTGCAACTTGAATAATATTTGAATACAAATGATATTTTATAGATATTTGATTTTGATAGTTTTCGGCAAGCAAAATAAATGCAATGAAAGAATTATTCATTTTATGAATATGAAATCGTAAATGAAATTTCCGTTTCCTTCATGACAAATATTTGCAGCAATGAACTTGAGATGCAACTGAAATACAAATTAGAAGAGGTTTAAGGGACATTTACATGATGATAATAAAACGGCAATAAATATAGAACAATATCACATGTGAAGTGTACAGTTTCTATTAAGAAGAATCTTGCTATCCTTAAGGCAAATAAAAATATTGTGAGTCAAGACTCTTAACTATAGATTATAAGTTTTGCTTCCCATGCTTCTCCAGATCCCCGATGCATTGTCAATTCAGTTGAGAGATTTTGAGATTTTGTTGAAAAAAAAAGATATTTATTTGAGGCACTTTTTTAGCTGCCATTGCATTTGTTAATTTGTTCAAGAATGCGGATGTGGATTAATGTGTCGGTATCGGAATCGAATAGTTGTCCTATTACCATTTAGGCGACCAAGATCCTACCGCTGCTGCGTCCACGGCGACGGCGCATTAGCCGGCGGATGCGACGACGCTGGTTCATGCGCTGACGGCGACGCTGGTTTTGCGTCCGATGACGACGGTAACGGCGTAAACTGTTTTGGCGACGACGCTGCCTCTGGCTTCTGTTCCTGTTCCTGTTGCGGCGATTACGCATGGCGCTACGTCTACGATTCTGCCTCTGGATGCGCTGAATGCGCTGCGAGTTGCGGCGCGTCGACTGACGCTGGCGACGCAACAAATTACGGATTTGCTGATTATACTGACGTTGCAAACGATTAATTTGGCGGCGATTGCGCTGATCCTGCTGATACTGGCGCCACTGCGTCTCAGTTGGCCGGCGCTGTCTTGCAGCTCCACCAGCTGAGGGCTTGGCAGCAGCAGCACCACCTTCGGCGGCGATCATAAAATAATCACCATCATCGTCATCGCCATCGTCAGCGTCATCGTTGCCGGCACTGCTGTCCTCATCCTCATCGTCATCGACGCCATCGGCGTAGTCACGTGCATTATGTGCGTGGGACCCATCATTATTATCATTATTCTCTATTGCCCTTTTTGCTGGTACTACTGAAGCAGTTGGTGCTGTTGTTCCCGTTCCTGTTCCTGTTCCTGTTCCTGGTGATGTTGTTGTTGGTGGACTGGCGGTTGGTGAGTATGAGGTGCTTGGAGTGTAAGTGGTAGGCGAGGTAGAGCTGGTGTAAGATGGTGTAGTTCCCGTAGTGCCCTTCACGAACTTGTCCAGAATTGCCTGCGAGAAACGGCCCTCAGGATGCGGATTCTCGCTTTGGCGCAGACCCAAGCGATAGTTCGAACCTTGTCGCTCAGCTACAATTAAAGGTTACTTTTTTTGACTCCACACAACCAAAGATCAGGAAAGGTGCCTTATTTTGGGACTTACCGATTGCAGGTGGTGTGCAATGCGCTAGCGTTAGCACCAGCGCCAGCACCAATTGTTGCAGGCCGTGCATTGTGGTAAAATGAATATGAGTGTTCCTTGAAGGATGACTCAACTGGGACTGGGATTGAGATAGGAGACTGGAACTGGGACTGGGACTTATTGGCTCTGAGCTGGCACTCGCCACTGACTGACAAAAGTTGGGAGCACCACGATTATATACCCATCCACTTGAACATCCACTAAGACCAGTCACTAAAGCCAACAACAACAACAATCAAGCACAAATTCTTGGTCAGGAGGGTTGATGGATTACTCTGTAATAGGAAACCCCGCCCCCCATACCCCCGCTGCTTCTACAATCCGCCAATTTGTGGCATTTTTGCTTGCCGAACCACCGGTGTGATTAATCTCGCAATCGCCCCGGGCGGGTCAAAGTGAAGAGGCCATTGGTAAAGCCGGCGTGTTGCCGTTTGCCGCTTATGGTATGCTCATTTGCATAGAACACAGAACAAGAACAACACCTCTAGGGCCAAAGAACTTTTGGTCAAGTTACTATGGTCAAAAAGTACAGAATCTCTCCTCTTCTGTAGCTCATCGTAGTATCTATCTTTAGACGCCTATGATTGATTATCGGCATTATTAGCTCTTAACTGTGCCACCCTATATACCGACGAACCGTCTAAATATATTTTTAGTAGCCCCAGGTGAAAGAGTTTTGAGTAGATTTATATATTTCTATTCGATTATTGTTGTTCTCGCTTTAGATTCGTTACAGTTAAGTCTTTTGCACTGGTGGCTTAGTTTTCGCAATTAATTAGCAGTTAGCAATTTTATTTTCCAACCAACTACACCGTTTATCTAACTAAATTTGATAACCATTTCTTATCCAATTTAAATTTTAATAAAATCGTCACGTTCACTTTGACATACATGTAGTCTTTTGATTCTGCCTGCAAATTGCCTATATTACATGTTCAAAGCAAATAATAAATATATACTCTGATACCAGTGTTTTTGTATGGCAAATAACCATCTAGCGGCGGTGAGGCGTTAATGGATAAGTGCACCTTTTATATTTGGTGACTCTTACTCTAAACTTTGGTAACTTTAACTATAAAATTGGGGGAAACATATGACTTTCATAGCTGTAGCTTAGAAACTGTGGAAAACAAGCGGAGTATCTGGGGTAAGTTAGGTAGCAATCAAATTTTTAAACTTTGTCAGACTCAGGCACAGACGAGAATATGTACCAAGTGTCAAGTTTACAGTAGAAAGGACAGAATGACGAACATTTAACAAAATCAATATACTCTGATACCGAATAGAAAAGTATGAACATATGGACAAAGCATTTGTAGACATGAAAAATTGCATTCTTATATTCTTAACTAAGCCAACTGCATAATATTCAGTCTCAATTGCAAACCAGGGAGATAAAAACTTTCTTGCACTTCACAAAGATCTTCTATTAAATAGAAATAGCGTTAGACTAAATTATTAACATAAATTAATCTTGCTCTAATTTGCCCGACAAAATATTGACTATTGACTTTATGCAATGTTCTTATTAAAGTGCATTTAACAATGATTTAACAAGGATTCTATTTACATGCTATATACAAAATGTAGTAAGTTTCCAAATAGTTGAAAAATGTCGATAATACACAAAACTCTATGAAACATTGCGTATACGCAGCATTGCCGTAAACTGAGCGCAGATTTGGGTCAAATCGATCATGCATGTTTTGCGGCTAACCACAAAAAAAAAAAACAGTTAATGGTTTTACTAGCCAAAAGATTGAAAAAGAAAAGAGCAATCGCAAACCCAAACTCATTTTAAGTATGCAGACGAATATGTAGAATATGTTAAACGAATCAAAAGGCAAAATCAAAAGAGCATTAGCCTTATTAATAACCATCGCCCAGTAGAATCTTTTCAGTTATAATAAAGAGAAGAAAGGCAATTAAAATACCCGTATATCTGCTAAGAATGTGAAAAAAAAAAAACAAATAAAGAATAGTGTTCGAAAATTCTAATGTTATTTTCTCAGCTGATTTTTTTTTTATCAACTGTCGCAAAATGAAGCAGACAAGAACTATATACAGAACATTTAAATATTAAGGAAATAAATATTACAAATGTTATTTTTTTTTTTATTACAGTTTATTGCTATTTGTATTTGTACTACTATTAAGAAGAAAAACAAATGCCCCAACAAAATAAATCCAATTAAAAAGTACACACAAGTGTACTCAAAGACTAGGAGGGATTTGTTGCAAAAAGAAAACATCTCGCATTATTTTCATATCACATTTTATTTATTTTCGAATCGTAATCAATTGCCGCATTTTGATGGTCCCGTTTAGTACTTAACTATAATACTTTACATTTATATGCTGCTTTCCTGAGCTGCTCAGCCCCGCAACATCACCTGACCACGACGACGCTGGGCACCGCCACGTCGGCGATTGACATTGGGGCGGATGACGCGCACATTGCGACGACGATTGTTGACGCGACGACGGACGGGACGACCGCCGCGACGACGACGGACGGGACGACCAGCGCGACGACGCAGCTGGAGATTGCGACGGCCGCCGGTCTTGCGGCGACGCACAATGACACGATTGGCGCGCTCCTCACCGGCTTCATTCTCGCCAGTGGAGGAGGAAGAGCGCTCCATGAGGGCGACAACGGCGCCATTGGGAATGGCATCAAGTGCGGCGCGTGGCACGAGGAGAGCAGCCTTGCCCGTCTTCTCATCGACGACGCTCTGGCCCTCGATCTCGATAATGCCATCGGGCACCATAATGGCGCCGGCCTGATCTCTCGCCACCATCATCTGTGTTGGCTTGGCATTCTTCAGCAGCTGCTTGCCATTTATTGCGTTCGGCTTGTGGCGATTTCCCATGACGGCTGCTTTGGCCAGCACCATGGGCAGCTGTCCATCTACATCATCGTCCTGCTCATCATCGTCCTGCTCCTCATCGTCATCGATGTCGACGTCTTGATTGCTGCCATTCAGCAGCACCAGTTGACCATTGCGTGCAAAGCCGAGACCTTTGCGCTGTGCCGGTTGATCATCATCGTTATCATCGTCAACATCATCATCGCTGAGTTCATCATCGTCATGACGCTGCAGACGGCGCAATGGCATCTCGGGCATATCATCGTCATAAGCGTCATCATCATCGGAATCGTTGTGCATGTCCTCGGGATCCTCTACAATCTCAAAGCCCTGCATCACAGCACCGCCCCCAGCATTGGCACGTCCACGTGGCACGCTAAAAAACAAATAAGGATGTTGCAACTTCTGCTGCTGTTGCTGATGCACTTGTCTTTGTTGCTGCAGGCGAGATTCTGCAATTGCAATTCACCACATAAGATGGAAGATGGACAAAAAGTTTCGGAATAATCACTTACCCGGCAAGGCCAAGGCCAGGCCCACCAGACAGCTGAGCACGAATAGAGCACCTAGTTTGGACATGGCTTCAGTGCGTGGGATCCTTGCTAAGAAAGATATAATATTTTGCTATTGCTGCTGCTTTTGCTTATTGCTTTTTGCTTTTACTATGTCTGCTGTGCTGCGTCTGCTGCGCTGCGTATTGTCCTACTTAATTGTAAGCAAAGTTCTAAAGAGAACTGTACAGAATCGCTGTTAGCTGCTAGGTTTTTATGCAAAAAGTTCTTGGCTCGAGGCAGAGGGCAGCAAGAATCAAACAAACAAACAAACAAGCGAACAAATAAGGAAAACAAAATCGATGAAATGACTAAACGAAACCACGAAACTCTGCCAACTGACTAAAAGAATCATTCTAGACATCTACTCACACAGAGTCAGTGGCATCGCTAAAAAAAAGAAAGAAAAAATGAAGAAAAAAAAAAAAAAACGAGAATAAAAGACAATCAAGAGAGATAACTCTAGACATTGACATAATTACGCCCATGGAATGGCAAACGGCTTCAGCTTCAGCTTCAGGTTCAACAACGGCATCCATTTCGAATTCATACTTATATCGAAGTCGGCATAAATTCAAGTGCCGAAATTGGTGGAAAGATGGCCAAAAATGCTGATCAAAGTTCACTGACCGCAGAAGGAACAAAAGCCGCGGTCGAAACCCAAACTACATCGATAACCAACTCAACCGACCACAACTGAGACCCCAGAACAGAACACACAAAAAACAAAAACAACAAAAATAAAATAAAAATAAGAAAACACAAAACACAAAACAGCAGCCACAAAATAAAACTTGAACCCAGTCACGCTAATGACAATATAATCAAAGATCTATGAACCCCAGCACTCTGCAGAACTTAGAACTTAGAGCATAGGGCCCAGAGCCCTATGCTCAATGATCAGTGACCAGTGTCCAGTGCTCAGCTAGCGACGTATGGCAACTGTTTTGGCCGTGGCACAGTCGCTCGGTCATATACCCAAGTGCTGGCCTTAACCTAACCCCAACCCCAAAAACGCTACGACGATGGCGCTTTACCTGTTGTCGTTTTGCTTTAGCCACTTCGTACGCTCCTCATGACTTTTCACCTTCACTTGTGCCACAAATCAACTTGTTGTGCCTCAATCACCTAGCGCAAACGATCAAAATCGCTATTCATATAAATAAATAAAAAAAACAAATGTGTTGTTGAGTATAAAGATCTCATATAAAATTATTTATTTATAACAGCAGTTATAGTTTCTGAAAACTCCAAAAATGTAACAATTTTAATAGCCAAATTGCAAATGTGATTTAATCAAGATCTTAAAATTCTTCAAATATGTAATTTATAAATTGCTTATTAGAAAGACATCTAACAATTACTAGTAATACACATCGTAAATGAGTTTCTTAAAGCATTAAATCTAATTTTTTCCTGTATAAATGTAGAAATAATAATAATACAATTGCTCTTTTCTACCGTGATTGTGTGGGGCAAATTGATGGGTAAAAAACACTAACCACAATCATCAAAGGCCGCTGGGAAATAGTGTTTTGTGAAGCGCTTTAACAGCATCTTCGCAAATGAAATTACTTTATATAAATGAATATTTCAATAGCCTCAGAGAGGAATAATATAAAATAATTACATAAATTTACAATCGAGTAATTATAGAGCTCTTAATAAACTGTTGTGTTCTTTTGAGTTTATGGCATGTAAAATTGAGTATTTAAGCTGAATTGGAGGAACTCTTGACTGTACTGCAGTAAAAGTCGTCGACTTCGAGCATGACATCATTACTCCCATTTCAACTCGCTCGAATGCAAAATGAGAATAACTTTTCAATGATGATAAGCCGCAATACGGTTAGTCTGTAAATTCGGCCCGCTATCCCAGATGACGATCCCGTTCATAAACTGAAATCGCGTCGAGAATTTGATTGGGTATCAGTGCCGCAATACTTGCCGCAAAATATCTATACTCGTAGCAGACGGCGCCTAACATTGCCATCAGTGTGCAGCACTTAAATACAGCAATGTGATTATTCTGCCAATTGTGATGCATGAATCCTGTGTTGTAGCTAAACATCAGCGTGCCCATTGTGGCCATGAAGCAAAAGAGTCCGCACACCCGATGCCCAAACAGCAAGCTGATGCTGAACTCATTGCGCAGCTGCTGCAACAGCAGCCACATTCCAGTGAAGAAACTCCCGAAGAGCAGCAAACATCCGGCCAGACCAAAGCGACCATGTTTGCTGCGAAAGTGAGTCTGCTTCCTCAGGACTTCGGTACCAACGCCAAAGAAGCCAAGTAAACAACCCAGCAGGCCAAAGGTCGTGTGCATCAGCGCATTCCGGATCATCATAGCCTCGCTCACGCACAGCACCTGAGCCACGGCACAATAGAAGGCGTGCTTTGCCGTCCTTGCCAGCTGCAGGAGCAAGCACTTGCGCGATATGGCGATGGTAATGGCGATGAACAGTATATGGGAGATGACCATGCTGATATCCAGATAGAACTCGATCGATATGTTTGGCCAGACGAAACCCTTAATAAACCTGCCCGTTGCATTGACTTCGATTTCATCGTCCTTAATTTGTGCGCGCTGCTGCCAGGATGCGTTGTCCATCTCCACCAAATTACTTCTATTATGGCCCCAAGAAACAATAATGTGTCAATCTTTGAATTATCTCAAAACATATGTGATTGATTTTAGAAGCAAGTGTTTATGTTTTATTAAATTCTTCTTATTTCGTTTTTCGCAATAGCCAACTATACAATATCTGTCATTTCCAATTACTTTGCATTGTTATGTGTATTAATACATTTAGCATATACTTTTATATTGCGTCAAATATAGCTAAGTCTATGCATATGTATTTGTCGAAAGCCTATAAGGAGCACAAAGAATAATATATATATATAAATAGCACCATAAAAACGGTTTGCATTTTTTCAATTACTAATTCACACAGTTCTAAACTCATACGTACTTTGACTAATGGAACCCTAAGCATATTATAAAGTAAAGACTATTCTCGATCTAAGCTCAGACAACTAAGACAAAAGTCAAATTTTCAATGACTGAATTAATAATATTGCTATTTCGTTGCTGGAATTTGTATTCATATATATATATATTCTCGATGCACATGCCAGCATCAAATTGTTTAGTTGTATAAGTTTCAGAGAATATACATGGTGTCTGAGATGATCTCTTATTTTATTGATAATATATTTATTTCACTAACTGGAAACTCTGATATACGTTCGAGTGCTGTGATCACAGCTGAGATTTCATTGCGTACTTTGTCGCTGGGTCAATCAAGCTCATGTGCGATTCGAGTGTGATAGATACAAAGAAGGGAACATGGAACGCGGCAAGCGAGTAGTGGAAGTTTCATCAGAGAATATGTATGCAGAAACATTGAAACTATGTGATAAAAAATGCGCATAGTAGGCAAATCAGATATTTAGCATTTAGTATTAACAATCATAATAGTTTTGTTCCGCGCCTGGATATTCTCGCTATGTTAACCGATACGAGCGATCCGACTTTAAGTATATCGATCAAGTGAACAAGTTTGTTTAGCGAACGGTGCCTTGGAGCCGAGGCAAGCACGCAAGGCGCATAGCTTACCAGAACACAAGCGGGAATTGACCTATCGTATCTATCATCATGAGATTTCCGACCTGTGAATATCTGCTCGTTTTCAGATGCTTATCAAGAATATATAAATACTTTATCTAGACAAAATTCTATTGCCCTCCCTAAGCGTATAAAAATGTGCATTTAGTAAGAGCACTTTGTACTACTATACACAAAAGAATGTTGAGTAAAATACAATAATATTTAATAATAATAATAAGCAAATAATAAAAATTATAAAATAAAAATGAGTTTAATTGATTCTTATTCTTTTGCAGAGGGTATTCTAAATATGTAGTTGTTTGAGCACACAGCATTTCTCAAAGCGAAAGACTTTAGTGAAAGAATGCTAGAATGATAGCAGTATCCGTACTGAAATGAGAACTAGAAAACAAATGAAAGATGTATCTTCAGTAGAAAGTATTGTCTAAGCAGGCACATCAGAAGCAACCATTCGTCTTTCTCTCCTGTTCTGTCGATCTCAGAGAATAGGACAGTTGAAGCCATCGAATTTGGTATGTGCAGACCACTTTTAAATAAGAGCATCAAGAGCATAAATTATGATTTAAAACAAGCGAATTCCTTAGATTCATAATCAGCAATAAGCCGCCAAATGAAACCATAATAAAAATATTAGGTATGCGCATATTTATGATGTTCAAGAAATATTTTAGAAAATTAAAAAATTCTGCATTTGCCTGAATAGAGAGCCACATATCATTTAAGAGACTCTTGGCAATAGCAAAATCCGCATAACAACAGGTCATCAGAAAAAGCAAAAGAAAAAGAAGAAAAACATGAAGAAGAACTGCCAAAGAAATTTCTAAAATGAGATTAGCATAAAAAGGTGCCGCAGCTGGTGCCCCCTGCGCCGCCTTGTGACCTCTTAATTTTTGTAAAAAATCAACGGTGTCAAATGTCAAAACTGCAAAACATATGCCGTGAATAGTAATCAGATCGAATGGGAATAGACATCAAAATGGCATCCAGTTTGAGAAGCTGAGCAAATGTTTAATAAATTGATTGAAGGTAGGGGAGAAATCGACTTTAGAATTAGACTTGGACTTGGACTTGGTGGCCGTATATGTATTTGACTTCGGCCAGCTGAAAGTTCAACGCACGAAAAAAAACCCAAATGGCCAACATAGCAATGAACTCAACATTTTTAGTTGATGTTTTTTGGCTGATTTTGTTTATTCTTTTATGATTGTTGGCACATAATGGAAATTAGCTATGGAATTAGTCAACTAATTTGGCTTAGGCACAGGCCAAGCGTTGAACTTTAAGCATATGCACAGCTAAAGAAATTCAAAATTGAATTATGAATCTTTCGACGTGTATTTACAGTTACTGCGCATTTTTGTGAATGTGTGTAGTCTCTCTCAGATGAATTTCTAATTTCGAATACCGCGTGTGTATTTTAGCCAAATTGCTGATCGCCACTTGCCGGCCCCTACTACTACTGCCACTTAACTGATCATTCACCCCGCGAAATATTCGACCAGTCAACCACAAGCCACTAACCCAGCACATGGCATCCAACCATTAATTGAGGAGCTGTAACCCCCGGAGGCGCTCAATTGTCATCATTATCCTCGTAATCGTCATCATTATCAGCATTTTTGGGGCAGCAGCAGAAGCAGCAGGCTATCATCAACTTGGGCCGTGTCGTCGTTTGTTCGTTGTTTCGTTCTTAACGAATGACGAATGATGTTGTCAACTGGGTCTTTGTCGCGCCTTCCCGCCGATGGGGTCGGGAGCTCAAGTGCTCGCATGTTGGCCTAATAATGTCGCATTGATTGCTCTAACAATTTGCCGCACTTAGCATGATTATGCAAATTTTCGGCAGTACCTCACAGCCCAAGCCAAAATACCCGAGGCCCCAGCCATGTGTCCAAGTCGAGTGGCAAGCTGCCTCTCAGCCTCTCGTTCCATTTCATTTCACATTTCACATTATCATACGCCAAGTGGGAGCCAGTGATTGAATGCTGAAGTTCTCTGGTAGTTGCCCTTAGGTGCTAAAACTGAAATATATTATTGTTGCTGTTAATGTGTGTTTGTGTATTGAGTGCCGACGTCGAGAATGAGACCGAGACCGAGACCGAAGCCTAAGCAGAAGTCGTAGTCGATTCAATGCTTTAAGTGGAAAGTGATTATCCGTGATTGAAAGCCCCCAAAACTGAGCAATGAACATTGCAGCTAATTGATGATTTGGAAACACGTGTAGATGGACAACACTGAAAGTTCGTTCTTTGCTAAAAACATTAAACTCTTTTCTAATTACAGCTATTCTCACAACTAGGAAGACACATAGTTGTGCTTCTTTGAATGACAGTTTCCATAGTTGTTTTTATTAAATTGAGGCATCTACTCCCACCGTACTCAATGGGAACCAGAAGACACTTCTATAAAAATGTTGTGCAGCTAATTTTAAACTATTAGCTATTCTTCTTCTTTTTTGACGTTATGGCATCTAAAAGCTTATATCTTTCATTTATATCATACGATCTACTGCAATTACTTACATCTTTATCTACTATTATGTTAATTGATTATTTCAAGGTGTCTGCTATGTGACTGCTTGAACTTTGAAACTTTTTCTAGCTGCCTGCTATGCAACTTTTATTGCTCAAAGCATTTTGAAAAGCTACGCAAGTCTTCGTAGAATGTTGATCAATTTTGAAAGCATGTAAAAGCTTTTAACGGAGAGCTTCTGTGAAGACATAACTCTAATATATCCTTAAGCCTCAAGGCTGCCTGCTATGAAACTGGCTTGGAAATCAGATGTCACAACTATCCGATATATATATATAAATAAGGTGCTCGCTTCGCATTTATAATCCAAACGAACCTCTAGCCTAGTTTATAGAAACCACCGTTAGTCGTTTTAGAATAACTAGTTCCTTGAACTTAGCATACGCTCTATTGATAGCTGAGAAATATTTCAAATTCTATGAATTCATTAATATAAATGACCCGGCTTTCTTTTGGCTCATTTTAATGGGTCAAAGCGCACGAGCTTCATTAATATGCTACTCTTTTTGGACGGGTCAACGCACGCCGATTAACGGCATTCAATAATTCTGAATAACAATCAAGAAATCACATTCGAAAAAAGAAGCAAAGAAGACAAAAAAAAAACAAAAAAATTAATTAATAAAAAAAATGAAGATATTTATAATTAACAGTTTTCTAGTCGGGTTTTTGATTTGGAGTTCACATTGGGTTCACAGCGATTAGCATTTTTCGGTCAATCTGTGAACGTTCGACTTTTGACTACGACATCGAATTCGAACTCGACTACGAATCCGACACACACACACAACAACAAGGGAAAAAAAATGTAAAAAAAATTTATTTTTTGCACACTGGGTTTTTTGTGATTAAAAATCATTTATGTGGTTTTTTTTGTTTTCATAATTGTTTCTTTTTCAATTCTTTCGCTTCTTTTCTCATTTAATCAGTATATGCTCTCGTTATATTAGTAGAACTAGACCCGGGCAGAGGGTAAATCGGCAGAGGAATTGTCCTCCGACACCGGCTCCAAAGCACGTCCCACCTTGCGGAGCGCAAATCGTCGGTTCTGATGCGTTAAATCAAGGTAGGGCTGGAAATCGTCATAGGACACATAGCGGGCATCCCCATAGACGGGCTGCACATGGCGCGACAGACCCGGCTCGTTGTCGTCGCCCACAATGATGAACTCCTGCTCGGGCATCATTTGCTGCGCCGCATTCTGCATCTGCTGCTGCTCGACGGTCACAACTGGCGACGTTTCCGCCGTCTGCTGTTGCTCGCTCTGGCCTTGAGGTTGGCTCTCCGACTGCGAATCCATGGGTGTCTCCATGGCGGGTGCTTTCTCCACAATTGTGGCGGGGCGGATGCGCGTCGGCAGGAAACCGGCAGCGTTGCCTGCTTGAACTGGCTTCGCGGTAATCAGTACGGGCTTGGACTTGTTGCCGGAGCTGGTGCGTGAGGGGGGGATTTGTGGTGGCTGAAAGATGTCCATCAGCGAGGCGTCGGCAAGTAGGGGCACCGCTGCCGCCGTCAGAGTCGGTCGCTTCCTCTTCTTCTTCTGGCCATTCTTACTGGGCACCGAACTGATGGCACTCTCGGGTATGTTCAAAATCAGCGGCTGCGCTTGCATGCCCTCGGCCACCGACACAACCGATTGGCGTTCGGGCGACGAAATACCCAGCTGGCTCCAGGGTATCGTGATGTATTGTGTGGGGCTTCCCTTGCGACGCAGCGGCACAGTCAACGGTGGCTGTGGATATGGTCTGGCGGGCAGACGCTGCCTCTTGGTTGGGGCTGCCACATAGCCATAGTTGGTGTAGGCGGGACTCAGGTGTAGCATCTCGGGCGCCACATACACGGTCTGGCCATTGCGATTGACCAACAGGGTCGCCTGCTGTGGGCGACGGACACCAGCAGCGGGTCTCGAGAGTATCTGGCTGTTGGGGGATTTGCGCAGTTGTGTGTTTATTTCAGCGGGTGTCTGGCCAAAGGTGAAGCGACGTATCTGATTGATCAAGCTCTGCTGGCCATTCTGGATGAAGCCCGTTTGGCTGGGCGACTTACGTGAGGTGTGTGTGTAGACTACATTTGAGAAGCTCTGCTCATTGTCCGCATCCGCATCCTCATCATCGTCATCCTCCAGCTCTACATCCGCATCCTCGTCATCGTCTCCTTCCTCCTCTTGCTCCAGCTGAGCTAACGGTTGACCACGCCTTACTACCTGCTGCTGCTGCTGCTGACGGCGCTGCGTTTGTGTTTGCGTTTGCGACTGCGACGCTAAAGATGACGCTGCCGCTGACGCCGACTCCGACTGCAGTTGGGTTTGCTGCTTGCGTCGCTGCGACTGCACTTCAGCGGGGCGACGTCGCTTCTGATTTGGCTCCTGCTGTTGGACTTGTTGCTCCTGCTGCTCCTCAGCGGATTGCTGACGCTCCTCATCAGCATTATTGTCGATATGCTCCAGCGATGACTGATCATCGTCTTCGTGGAGGAGCAAGTCATCCAGCTCCTCTTCTTCATCATAGAACTCCTCATCGTAGTGATCACTATCAAAGTAATCGTCATCATCATACTCCTGCACATCCAGAGAGTCCACATGATTGTCGATGCGATTTGGACGCTGGATACGATTACCGTTTGCGTTTGCGTTAGCATTACCATTACCATTAACGCTACCATTGCGATTACCATTGCGATTACCATTGCGATTGCCATTTCGATTGCCATTTTGATTGCCATTTCGATTGCCATTTCGATTACCATTGCGATTACCATTGCGATTGCCATTTCGATTGCCGTTGTTGAGATTGTTGCCGTTGCCGTTGCCGTTACCGCGTCTTCTGTTTGGACGCTGCTGAACACGGACTACAATATCGGGACGTTGGGTGGTGCTTCTGGTCCCATCACGCACAGGTGTATCTACCAGGCCGTTCAAGCCAGGCAAACGATCGCTGAACCAACCGGAAACGGATCCCGCAAGCGTCGAGATGGAGGAGCCCAAGCCTTGACCAGGGCTGCCGAACAGCCAAGTGCTGGGTGAGGAGGTTGAAGCACCTCCCCCACCTCCCCCTGCCTGTTTACCCTGAGCTTGCAACTCATCCAGCGTCGCTTGGCGTGGTTTGAAAGCAATCAACGGATGAATAATAAAGTCGGCAACGGTGTGCGGCTCAGCCGATTTCTCATCCACTTTGGGACTGGACTCTGATTTGTTGGTGTTCATGTTCGTGTCGCTGGCATTGACTGGCGCCACTGGTGGCTTCTCTGTGGGCATCTTGGGCACCACTGGGGCATCCTCTGCAAAAGCAGCCAAAGCCGCAAAGTGAACACACAAAGCAGCATTGCATTACACACACAGCACAGAAAAAAATTGGAGCACATGAAAAAAATAATATAAATAACACATTAGACATTAGTTTTGTCTGAGGGCGCGTTTGGTTTGTTTGAGGTTCTTTTTTTTTTTGTATATTTTTGTTGCCTACCAATCAGCGCCATGTCCGCAATTGGCGACTCAGTGCTCGTCTGCACAATGGGCAGGGAAAGCGGCGCCGACTCCTTGTTGCTGTCAGCCTTGACAGGCTCGGATTGGGCCACGGCTGCGGCCAGGATTAAAACCAGGCCCAGGCGCATACATTGCGCCACAAGCTTGGCCATGTCTCAAAAATGATTAACAACTGTGTGCTGAACACACCAACACAAACTCACACACACGCACACACAAACACACACGCTCTGGCAGACACGCACGCACACACAAACACACAATCGTTAATCGTTAATCGTGAATCGCTAATCGTTAATCGTTCTTGTTATCGTAGTTGTTTGGGTTTGCTTTTGATTCGCCCTCCGTTCGCTTCGCTTTGGTCCACAGACAGACGTTTCTTTTGGCCAACTGTTTGAGCGTGCGCGCCGACTTGAGCTTTTTATGTACCAGCTACAATTTGACCAAGAGAGCAGCACCGCTGTCTGCCTCACACTCACCAGCGACGGAGAGCGGCTGCTACACGGAGAGAGGGAAAGAGAGAGCTTCAGCGAGAGCGAGAAAGAGAGAGAGAGAGAGAGAGTGCTGCTCATCTGCCAGTAATAATCGTTGCTTGCCGCTGGGCGGTAAATTAATTTTTTGTTTGATTTGTTTTTGGCTTGCGTTGACCGCAAGAACTAGCGTTAACCCAGCGGGTGACCTCAGCGGCAGCAGATCAACCACCGCGGATCAGCCAGAGCAGATCATCCACAGCTAATAGTTGTACGATGAAGTGAATTATGAGCAAAGCGCTAACTGATTACTGGGAATCCGTTTTTTACTACACTTTGATTTTAATCTCTTCTTCGAATTTTTTCAGTTGGAAACTGTATTTTGAAGGAATATTAACTGACTGATTAGAAGTACGATCCAGGAACATCTATGCATGTATATATGTTCTTGAGTAAAGTTTATTATTGGTCTAGATTTGTAATACACCTATACATTTTATTTGGGGGCAGAGCATCTGTTAGTCAAGCAATATTGGATTTCATTTTGTTCCTCTATTTCGTGATTAATAATATTTCCTTGTCAAGCGATCGTTTAGTCGACTTCTCTTTTGGCGGTGAATATTTTTCTTAGCCGCAATATATTTAGTAGATCAGCTGAAAATAAGATCACTTTATCGTTTCATTCAAATAGAAATTGCGCCATAAGCTTAAAGCTCATGAAGCACATTCATGGAGCATGTGTAAGCTTCGAAAAGCTTAATTAATTGTATAACAGTTCGACTCGTATTGGGCAGATTTTGAATGTTCACAGCGAACTAATTCAAATTGCAAATTGCATTTTTTTTTGCTGTTGTTATTGCTTTATGAATGCTAGCACTGATCATTGTTCCAGTTAAAGAACAACGTTAACAATGTACCCAATAATCAAAAGCAAAAAACCGAAAAAAGACTAAAACTTTCCAATAACTTTCTAATACTTGTGACCCCGTCGTGACCCTGTCATTGCGACAGACGCGGGCGCAACTTTCTTCTAGGGCCGTAAGCAAGCACACTCTTACACACTGACACACACACACACACACACTTACACATATGTATATATATATATATATATATATATATATATATATGTATATATGTATATATATATGCATATACCAGATACCTTACTAATGAGTATTTATGCGTTTTTTATGTATTTCCATTAGCATAAGGCAGGCACTTTTCCGATTTCAGATCCAGGCCCAAGCTCAAGAAATCCCGTCCTCAATCCCCAACCCAATCCCAAGCCAGCTAATGAACAGATTGCGTCTCGACGCGCATTTACCTTAATCTGTGGCCAGTTCTCTGTTCTCGCTGTTCTCTTTTGCATAATATGGTTATTAAAAAATTGGTTTATGTCCCGCATAATAGGCCACAAGTATTTTTGCCAGATAAACATGCATACGCCTTAAGCCAAGATAAATTCAAAGGTGGTAGCTAACGTAGAACGTTAATTATTAACGTAGCTTGTTGTTGTTGTTGTTGTTTGTTTTGGAAGTGGACCTAAATAACAAAGCCATAAAGAAATAGATTTGCACATAAGCACACAAATTAATTGTTAGTCAGTGGCAGCACCTGGGATTCTGGGGCGTGACTGCTCCCAAATTCCGGCTCACGGGTTCAAGCTCCAAGTAAGTTGGTAGTGAAAGCAGGAAAGCAGCACCAAAAATAAAAACAAAAACAAAAACAACAACAACAACAACAGAAACGTGGCCAGTTATTTTGGGCATGAGAATAGCGCAGATCAGCTTAGATCCGTTGAAAATTTGTGACTCAAACTATATTTAAATCTCATAGTTGACACAAACCTCTTTGTTTTATTTCACAGATCATAATTAATGAGAGTTCATAAATAACTCTCTACCTATAAGGCCAGCGGTCAGTCTCTTAAAGACATTCCAATATCGCTTTGGTTTTGCTTTTGTTTCGACAATCAGTTACTTTCGGTAATTCTTACAAATCCTACACAAAAATAAAGAAGAAATTTGCATACTAGAATATTGTTAAAACTGTCAGAATATATAGGCAAACAAATTATTCTGTTCAGAATATTATATGCGAACGGTTGTAGCTCTGCAATTTTGTAAGACAATGTTAAAATAAATGCAATGTCGGCAAAGTAATTTGATCTGCGATACTGATAACTTCAGATTTTGCTGGTAAGGTCAGCACTTAAGTCAGTCGAATGAATTCAAAGCGAGAATACTATTCCAAGATTTCTGACTGCCAAGATTTTGTTGACACTTATCGAATTTCTATTCAAAATATATATTAACTAATGATTCACCTTTTGCGTTTTCTGTTAAAAAAAAAAAACACATATATGCGAAATGTAAATTCCTTAAGGTAGTTCTTAAATCATTAATTGTACCCAAGTTTCTTCAAGATAAATTCCACCAGACGAGTAGTGCTATATCGACTCGGAATTCGGTGTTAATTTAGAATATACATACATATATATAATTGGGTTGGGGTTCAACGCACTACAAACTTGATAACAGTATCTCCAACAATCATCGTAGTGTCAAATTGGACATAAGTCAAGGACTCCGTTAGTTGGTTGCGTAATTGAAAAGAGATTGTGCAAAGTCGTAACTAAATAGCGGAAGAATCTCCGCTTAGCACACCAGTATGATTATATCCCCGAATTGTAATTCGTTGAAGGAGATCGTCATTGTATGAGTCTTAAAACTCAGTGTTGAGTATAAATGAATACAGCTGTTAAAGAGTTCCGCGCGTGTATCGGAAACCAAATTGGAAATCATAATTGGTGTTGTTATCGTCAAGTTGGTCTATGGGATTCAGATGTGCTCCGTGCTTTACCGGACTTAAGTATGATTGTAAAATTGGCTACACGCAGAATCAATATCGTCCAAATAAATATTAGGAAAAATATTTCTCAATTTTAGAAACGCTTTACAATCTCAGAAATATTACGATTTTCTCGAATTTTTTTTATATATTTTGTATTTTCTGATAACAGGTGGCACAAATACCGAATTGAAGGAGGCTTCTACTATTCTGCCCTCCAAGTTTAGATTTAGATAGATTTCTGGACTTTTGGGGGCGCATGTGAGCGTTGCCAGAAAAAATGTTAAATGGGTTTTCTTAGTAATCCACCTTTCAAGTATGGTAACTGTAGCTATTAAATTGAGGGAGATACAGGCTTTTGACAGTTTTGCGGGAAGGAGTGGGTGTTACCGAACATTTTCTGAGGCGGGAGTGGGCGTGGTTCAAAGTGTTACGATTTTTGAAGAATGTTACTAGCAATATGCCTTTTAAATTTTGTGACTCTAGCTTTCAAATTGTGTGAGATATTCGGTCTTATCGATTTACACTAACAGCTGTATCGTGTTAGGGAGGTTACCAGCAAGTTACCTTCCAAGCTTAGTCACTCTATTTTATAAAATGTGGGAGATATGGGGTTTAATCCATTTACACTTTCCGAAATATGGGCATTGGCGATTATGGGCTCAGGTGTGAACGTGGCTATAAAAATTTGTTTGCGGTTCTCAAAAGCGGCTACCAGTAATATACCTATCAAATTTGACGGCTCTAACTCAAAAATTGCTGAAGATATAGCCACTTAACATTTCCAGGGGCGGAGGAATGGGGCCGGTGGAAATGGGCGTGGCATATGCCGATCTTTGAAGGGAATCGCCAGCAACCTACCAACCGTAAAACTTTGGGATATATGGCTTTGTCGATTTGCAATTATCGATTTTATCGATTTCCTAGCCCCTGGTGGAGCTGAAAAATTTTTGACACTTTGTCTAACGTTGGCATAGACCAGTGCATGTTCCAAGTTTCAAGTCGCTATATCTATGTGCTGAAACAAGTTGCCTTCATACAGCTATCTTCGGTATCAAAGTATAAAAAGTAGAAATGCAAGTCAAATTGTTTGAAAATCCTTTCTAAAACTTAGAAACAAGTATTGAAGTTTACTCGAAGTCACTCAACTTTCGAAACAAGGGTCAAAATCATGTGATATCGTAAGCTTTTTCAAGTTAATTTCCTTATTATATTATATTATATTATATTATATTATATTATATTATATTATATTATATTATATTATATTATATTATATTATATTATATTATATTATATTATATTATATTATATTATATTATATTATATTATATTATATTATATTATATTATATTATATTATATTATATTATATTATATTATATTATATTATATTATATTATATTATATTATATCTCACAGACTATACAAGTTGGAGGTACATATAGATATACATATATATATAATTTCTCGTATACCATAGGCAGAACATGTTTGCTTAATTTGATCGATAGCTGCCTCCATTTACCGAATATCCATCCATTTCGATTTCCGATAGTAATATAATTATTGGCCAACTGGCAAATCTATTTAAACGCAAATTGGGCAATAGAACTAGAAAATACCTAACAGCCGGGGTATATCGTAGTCGATCTCACTCGACTTCAGCGTTCCTACCGGTTTCCATTTAGCATTACTTTTTTTTCAATAAATCAAATTAACTTCACATAATGTTTTGTTTTAAATTTTTCCATACATAACAAAAATTTCTCTTTACTTCTCGTAAAGCTGTATAAATCTGTATATTAAGATTTGTTAAATTAAAGCAACAAAATTAAATTGGTTTCTTTCTTGACTTCCAACGATATTAGATTAATTTATCTAATTTTATCCCTTTAATTAAAAAAAAAAATCAATTTAAAGTTTTGGATGACTTTCAGTACATGGACAAGAGATTTGATATGCATCTGCTGATTTTGAACCCTCCATGACAAGCTTCAACTACCAGAACACTTGCGCTCGCTAATCAAATGGAAAATCGGATCGTTTGCAAAATAAAAGATATTCGTAATGGGGAACTACCGCTAGAAACTCAGCTTGAAATACTAATAAGTCAATGCCACACCATAGATACATATGCTGTGCGAATAATACAAAATGAGATAAGGCAGAGAGAGGGCTGGGCGAACTCTGACATGAGAAATGCAAAGTCCCAGCTCTGGCTACGGGTTACGGGTAACAAGGTTTTGTATTGGGGTCGCTTTCGGTCTCTGGCCATGTCCGAATGGGGGACAATGATAAATGCGTTACATTAGCCTGTTGCTTCATTATAAATGTGGTTAAAAAAAATCTCACTTTTGACCCAAAAATATGTTAGACTTCTCTGTTCGGTCGTTGGTAAAATTTCGCTGGCTCTGACGACCTAAAATGCAAATTTTCCACTGAGATTTTGTTGGCCACATTTATAGCATTGGCAATGCGGTTCTAGACTGCGGCCCAACAGTGGTATCAAGTGTGGTGCAGCCATTGGCGGTCAACGACTTGACTGGACTGCATACATACACTGTAGTCTATAGTCTGTAGTCAGCCCATAGTCCATTTGGCGAATCAGTTCAGCAAGCAGCCAAAAAGCCCTCATCGTCGTACAATGCATAAATTAATGTAGGGAATTTGCATAGTTTATTAAATTTTGTCATTTGCCACTGCTGACTGGCCAGCTTTATTTTTTTTATTATTTTTTTTTGTTGTCCATTTTCAATTTGTTTTCTTGTCTGGCACTAATTTTTCGCTTAATTTCTTTTGTTTGTGATTTAAATGATAACCCGAGTGAAAGAATCGAGTGAAAGATTCGAGAGCGGCTCTACCCTTTATAAAATGTCTTAGCTTAAGCAACAGTAAACCATTTAATAGACTGACTCGCCCAGCGACGTACACAGAACACAAAGAACGGAGACGATCCTCAAATCCAATGGCTATTAAACTGTTTACCCTTCTGGCCATCGGCCTCGTTTTGGTTATCGTCAGCGATGGTGAGTAGCTTGTCAACACCAGATAGGATGAATTACATTTTAAAATGAAAATTGTACTTTAGCCCGCCATATTGCTGGACATCGTTTTAAGCAGCAGCAGCGTGGCTTGATTGCCAAGCCACATGTTGGTCCGCAGGCACGCGTCTTTCCCGGCGCTGTGGCCATCAAGAAGCTGGTGCTGCTCAAGTTCAAGAAGATTGTGCCCATCTCATTGATTCTACTCAAGTCCAGCAACGATAACGAAGCGGAGCTGGTGCCTGTCTACCCCACCGATCAGATTCCCGAGAATGTCCAGTTCATACCCACACCAAATGGCATCTCCGGCCATAAGGATGTCCAGGCGATTGCCATACCCAGCGAACTGCACGATCAGCTGCAGATCAACGGTCTCTCCAATGTTGAGAACATTGAGGCTTTGCTCCAGGGCAGCTCCATCATTGCCAGCGATGCCCAGACCGAGGATGGTGCCGCACCCATTGCCAACACAATTGCCGTTGCACAGCCCGAGGATGCACCATTGCAGCAGAACGATAATGACGATACCCAGCTGCTAGAGGGCGCCACAGTTGCCGGAACGGATGCAGCTGCTCCAGCTGTTGGTCCCAGCACTCGTCGTCTCTCCAGCAACGAGCTGGTGCGCTCTGGAGTGCGCACCTCGGCCCAGCTGCAGAAGACCAGCGTCGAGGAGATTCCCCTACTGCTCTACTCGGCCACAGATGGCGCTGCCCCAGGCCAAGAGGTCTTCAACGAGCGTCGCTTTGTAGCCGCAACCCCGGCGCGTCGTCGCCACCAGCAATTCTATAACTAAAGCATAACACATATTTATTTCACTCCCTACCCCCCCACATAAATAACTGTCTCTCTCTCACACCCTCTCTCTATCTCTTTCTATCTTCAGCCCGGCTGCCATGCTCGGCATGTGGCTTATACATTTATTTTTTTTTTTTTTGTGCTACTATTTGCTTAGACTGAACTGAATATAAATTAACATTATGAGAAATGACAAAGGCGCGCGATGTGTTGGGCTCTCTGCTTCCGTCTCGTGCACCTTCTGCACCTCCTGCAACTCCTCCGCCTCCTCCTGCTGGTCAGGGACTCTCTGTAGCCTTTGTGGAGTCGGCCTTGTTTTGCCAGTGCTTATCACAATCTGACGGCGCAGTGCCTGCAGTTATCAGCTTTGTTGTGCCGCTGACGTGACGTGTCCTGTGCCACTGTCCTGTGTCCCATGTCCCGTGTCCCGTGTCCCGTGTCCCGTGCCCCAAGTCCCATGCCCCATGTCCTATGTCCCATGTCGTGTGTGGACAGACAGACAGACAGCCAGCGATTCTGTCAGAGACCTGTGCTTCGCATTCGCATTCGGCTTGGGCTTGTTCTTGTGTCTGGTCCTGGGCACAGGCTATTATAAATTTCACTGTGTGTACAAAGCCGACAAAAATGCACACACACACACCGGCACAGTCAACGGCACGAGAAAAATGAACAACAAAGGAGCGAATACATATCGCAAAAATGGACAACAACAAAAGGCAACAGGATAGCAAAAGGCGCAAAACGCACGTAAACATTTGTAATGAACTCTGAATGCTCTACAGATTATACACATCTAACAAAATGTGCAAGTTAAATTTAAAATAAACACATGGTTTAAGATTGACGTTTACCAAAACACAAATTTTGGAGTGATTCAAGCAGTATTTTGTGTTTATTTGAAGAAAATAAATTAAATAATAATCAAATAATTTGTAAATTAAGCTTATTTGCTTAGCTGAATAAAGTATTTTGGATTCGTTCATTTATTGAATAACTCTTATAGTTTAAAATGAAGTCCTGCAAGATTTTTATAAATTCGTATCTAAAACTATTCAGAATGCATCAAAAGTTCTTGCTTGCATTTTCCACAGAGATTTTTACGTTTCTTTAAAGGAACTTATATTAATAAAAAAAAAAATGTTTTGTATAGCTTGGAAATAAAGAAAGTGAAAGAAAGCATAATATCAAAAACGTGAACTGCAATTAGCTAAGGGCATCGTATGTTGATATAGACATACATACGAGTATATATCACAAATAAGAAATCCCAAAATCTAATTTGGACCTATAAGATAAATGAATTGTTTGCAGAGATAGCGCATCAAGTAAGCCAGAAATTAGGTAGGCTTAGCTTTAGCTTAGGGCACAACAACTTCATTTTGTTGCAGGCGCATTCAAGTTGCCGGTTCCCGGTTCCCGGTTCCCAACTCCCGTCGCTAGTTTCATATACCCATATGTCTGACACAGGACTTTTGTCACCCTCCCCAACTCCTTCTTAGCAACTCCTGCCACTACGCCATATGTCTTATTTGCCGCATTTTTTGACAGCCCGAGCACCAAAAACTGACACAAAGCACTCTCTGAGATTACAAAAGCAAATAAAAAGCACGGGGAGTGGGTGAGATTTAGAGACAGACAGAGCGAAAGCCAGAGAGAGAGAGAGAAAGAGAGAGTGAGAGAGAGAGAGAGAGAGAATTAATATGTAGTATTACAGTCTATGAGGTGCTGTATCTTAACACTAGGCTCCTAATGGCTACACAGCTCCGAGCTTCGACTGGTAGTCAGCGACCGTAGAATGGAGGTGGAACGTAGATAGTCACACGCCTGTTGTTATTATAGCTGGTGTTGTAGTTGAAGCGGCCACAGGGTGGCGGTCCATAATACGTATAAGTGCAGACGGTGCAGCAATTGATGGGCGTTGTTATAATCACGGATCCAGGCAGCGGATACGGCAAGGGAAAAGGCGCTGGTGGCGGCGGCGGCGGCGGCGGTGGTGGTGGTGGTGGTGGTGGTCGTGGTCGAGGTGGCAGTGGTATTGGCCGAGGTGGCAGTGGTATGGGCCGTGGTGGCCCTGGCAACACACAACACGTCTGTGGCGGTGGAAGCGGAGGCGGACCTATAATGTAAGTCTCGCAGCAGCGATTCTGCTGAAAGGCTTCCAAGGTGCAGGGTGAGACGCAGGTGCCCAACAGATTGTTGATAAAATCGGAGATGGCGGTGAAGGTGCGACCCTGCCGTTGGCTAGCATCATAGTCGCTGAAGGTCTCAATCGAAGTGTTCAACGTCGGCTGCATATCCTCCAGCCGCGATGTTCGATTTATGTACAGATACTCAATGCCATCAATGCCGGAAGTAACATTTAAAGGCCTCGGACGCCATCGCTGCAGTTGCACCCGTTGCTGAGTGCGATAGCGCACTGAACGCACGCAGCAAAAGAGAAATAGGAAGAGAAAGGGAAAGAGAGAGTGAGAGAGATAGAGAGGGAACGGAAAGATGGAGTAAGAGAGAAAGATAAATGAATAGACGGGGAAACGATTTCAGATCAACTGCCAAAAAGTATGCAATTACAGCCAAATATTGGCACGAATTATTTGAACACCATATGAAACAAACACATACTCAACCAATGCAATAATGAGATGACTAATTTGACTAACATGCAAAAGAAAAGTACGTTCAAAGTAATGATAGAATGATTGTGACGAGTTGAGGAATATACCAGCAATATTCGGCTCTATTCCCAAATCAACTTTGCTATACTATAATTTCGATCCTCCAAATGCTGTGCTGAAATTAAATCGTTTTTGTCATAGCTCAAACTAATAATAATAGCGAGAAAACAGCAAGTGACATTGCATGAACAATCTGTAAGCGACATAAGACAGCCAAACTGGAAGTAAGATGTGATTTAGTGGGTATATTGGGTGTCATGTAGAAACATTTGAATGAACATATATCTTGAATCAATGCATACTTTGTCAACTCTTAAGAAAAACCTAATTTCTTGGCATAAAAAGTATGCTATATTTAAACCGACTCGGGTTGTTGCGAAAAAATGCTGAATTTATGTAACTTCAAAGTGAATTTGTGCGTTGAAAAAATAATAAAAAAAAACTGACTAATTTGCAAAGAAAAATCCTAAAAGACTTATGAAATTTAAATTAAAAACATAAATAAATAATAATAGAAATAAGTTAAATGAAGCCGAGCGCAACAATGATAAGGGTGTGCAGTGCTGTGAGTTATAGTTTGCACACCATAAGGCATACTTCCTTGTGTCCCCTTGCATAGAAGGTGTCATAACAATTTAAAAATAACAAATGCATTTTATTCGTGTGCTTAAAGTGATTCGTTGTCGAAAAAAAAAAAACAAAATATATTAGACGATAATAAAGGTGGAAAATAGGTGTTCCTTGTGGTGCTGGTGTTGTTTGGAGTGAATGGCTGTTTGGGTGTGCATTAGTTTTAAATTGAACTAACGGCCAAAACCGCGATTAAAGCCGCCAAACACATTGCTATTGGCATTGGCATTGCCACGATTGCGGTTTCCACCAAATGCATTGGCACCTGCGTCTGCACCGTTAGAGTTTCCACCGGCGCTGGCATTGGCATTCGCATTTGCCGACTGTCCATTGGTGCTGGTCGCGCTGGCACTGCTGGAGGCCGAGTTGCTCACAAATCCACCTGGGCCACGTTGCGAACTGATGTTGGCGGCGGTATTTGCAGCCGCATTGCCCTGATTGTTGTTGCCCTGAAAGATGGACTGACTGTTCGCGCCGGAGTTGATCGTTTGCTGATTGCCGTCTCTGACCACTTGCGTGTCGGTATTGGCCGTGTTACTGGTGCTGCCAAACGGATTGTTATTGGTGGCAGTTGAGCCACTGTTTGAGCCAATTGTCTCACGATTGCCCTCCCTTATCTGCTGGGTGTTCGCATTCGAGCTAGTTGCCTGCTGCCCCCTCTCGTTGAAGTTGAGCGCCTGGCTCTGGGCGCCGTTCGATGATTGGCCAGGCCTTGACTGATGATTGGTATTCGCTGAGCTCACCTGGCCGCTGCTGCCGTTCTCGGCGAGGTTGGAGCCAATGCTGCTGCTGCCAGCATCCTGTGAACCATCCGCATTCTGATTGGCAAAATTATTGCTGCCCGCCTGCTGATTGAAGCCGGGTCCACCTTGAGCGCCAGCATTGCCAGCGGACTGAACTTGGGGGCGCCTCTTGTTACTAGGCTGACCAAAATTGTTACCGCCAAAATTGTTGCCAAAACCGAAGCCAGAATTGTTGGGACGTCCGAACTGACGACGTGATCGGTCTATGGGTTCAAAATTGCCAAAGCCGCCATAGTTGCCTTGCCCGAAATTGTTGAAACCATTCTGTGGGTACCCAAATGGCACATATTGTGCATGGCGCTTGGGACGTAGACGACGGCGATTGAAAGGTTGCTGCCGTCGATTACGAATCGGGGCACCGCCGCCAAAGGTGGCGCCACGTGTGGCAGCATTTTGTCCAAAACCGCCTGCATTCGCCGACGTCTGGCCGTTACGTGAGCGTCCAAAGGCATTCGAATTGGTGAACGTCTCCCGGACATTGACGCCACCAAATTGCTGTTGATTTTGACGCGTGTTGCTATTGGAGCCGACACGAGCGCCACGACCCTGTGCATTAACCTGCGCCTGGCTGAGCGAATTGGTGCGCTGCACATTGTTATCCAGATCAAGACTGAGCGGACCCAGACCTAGTCGCACGTCGCCATCGGCTCCGCGCTGCAGACCAAAGCCCTGACGGAGGTTATCCCGTGAGAGGGAGGCGCCCAGACCCACGTTGCCAATGCGGAACTGATTGGCCACACCGCCAGAAACGGCGCCATTCGCATTGGTGCGCGTGCGCGTCAGCGTATTGCCAATCTGCAAGCCACCCAGGTCGAATTCATTACTGCGCGCCTGACTGTTCGACACAGTGCGTTGACCATTCTGGCGGGTCACCGCTCGTGAGTTTGACAATCCTTGCGTGTACTCTAAATTGTTGCCAAGTTCCACCTGACGCTCGTAGGCATTGGTGTTGGCGCGAGAAGCGGAGCCCCGGAGTCCGCCAAACTGTGCCTCAGCTACTATTAGAGACAAACAGAGAGAGAGAGAGAGAGAGAGATAGATAGCGATAGAGAGACAGAGAGAGGGAGAGAGAGAGAGAGACAGAGAATGAGTGTTTGGTGTAGAATTCAGGTTAAGATGCGACCATAAAGTAAACGTAAAAGTTTTTGTTCGCCCATCTGGCGCAACTTTTGTTATTTGTTGCGCGATATTTGAGGTAAACATATCACAAGCTTCATGCATTCATAGTCCCCCCTCTACCTCCACCTTGGCAACAGCAGCATCAACAACAACAGTAGCAAGCGGCTGGAAGAACTCCTCAAAAACTTGTATCGCGCTCGACTCGCTTTTGCTTATTTGTTTTTTTTTTTCTGTGCGTTTTTAATTTTTTTTTTGTGATTTGACTGTTTCTAGTTTGAATATCGTTTAATGTGCGAGCAGTTTTCCTATAATTATTTTTGTTTGGTAACGTTTCATGGCCTATTCCCTGACGGTCCATATGCTGTATGTATTTCAGTAACTGCACAACGTAAGAATAATACAATTCGTATAGATTTCCTAAGGAATGTACTTAGCTACTCTTTGCTATTTGCTTGCTTTAAATTGTTCGTTAAATATAATAATTCCAATTCGTAAATAATAATAATATAAACAATAATAAGTGAGAAAAACAAAATATTAAATTTACTATAATCTTCAAGGTATAAAAAATGTTTTGTACTATTTAAACTAATGACATTTGATCCTTATTCATTTTGGTTACATTTTGGGATTCGTTTTGAAAATATCTATAAAGTATCATATTTAGTGCTGATTAAAAGTGAGTTTCTTTTTTCCACAAATTTAAAACTCGACCCTAAAAATTATATACGAGTATGGTTTATTATTTCATTATTTTGGTTAAAAACAAAGCTTACAAATATATGCAGAATGTTTGCATTCTAAAAATGCAAAATAAACGATTTTAAAAAGGATATCATTCGGCCTTCAATTATTCTGTTCTATCACATCCAAACTCTCATGAGCAGCATACAATTGAAAAACGGAGCCCAAAATATAACTTTGGACACGTTCGTTTATTTTATTTAGAGTTTATAAAAAAATCACAAAAAAAAGTAATAAAAAAAAAACACTTGAGTAAGCCTATAAAAAAAGCAAACAAACAAAAAAAAAATAATAAAATAATAAAATAAAACAAAAAAATGTGCACAATTTAACACTTGAAAATAATGAAATGCCTCAGCATTGCGAGCATCCACTTGTTGCATTGTTGTACCATGTACCACAATACTCGTACATATAGTTTTAATATAGCTTTCAATATATATTCGAATATTGTTTTAATTGTTAACACACAATTTGGTGTTTAATCTGAGCCGGAAGTAAATGTTGTGCGTTGTAATCACTTTGACTGTGAGAGACTATTTAACGCAGGATCTCTGTAAAGCTGCATGCCATGCTCATTATCCCTTTTTAGGTTGTACTTTTCGCTGTCGATTGTCGTTGTTGTTTTTGTCGGTGTTGTTGTTGTTGTTGCTGTTGCTGTTGCTGTTGCTGCTGTTGTTCTTTCGTTACGGTTGTCAATATGCGTCTCACGTTGGTGCAAAATCCAGCGATAATTTTGCAATTATTGCGGTAATATCAAAGCACAAAATTGCGCAGGCGATTGTCTGTGTGTGTGTGTGTGTGTGTGTGTGTGTGAGAGTGTTGGTGTCATTATCCTGTCTACCCGTTGTTCGTACGGCTATTGTCATTATTGTTATTGCTGTTGCTGTCGTTGCTGTTGTTGTTGTTGTCGCTGTTGTTAGCGGTGCGCCGTGGCACAAAAATATTTACCTTGCGGTTGACAAACTGCCAGCCAGCACACAATTAATCCAGCAAATGCGTGGCGCATCCTCATCCTGGCAGCGTATCGCGGTATCTCTGTCTGTATCTGATATCCGTTGCGTTAGTATCTATGTATGCAGGTGGGAGCTTCGTTCGGTTCCTGCGCTTTGCTGGCTAATTTACCGCTGCGAAAACAGCGCACGCAATGAGCGCGTTTTTGGCAGCTGGCGACTTTTATCGTGTGCTGTTTTTGTCGTGTTTTCGACGGTTTTTTCTGCTGTTGTGGCTTTCTATTTTTTTATATTTTTTTTATGTGTGTGCTTGCTTTTTGTAGGCAGGTATATCCCACCGCACCAGACAGAAGAGGCGCGCGTGTTTTACGTTAAGCGTTCACTGGCGTTCTAAGCTGCTCGATGGCGCTGTAATCAAGCTTTAAACCAAACAATAATTAACGCGCTTTATTGATTAGCTGCCGATGGAGACTGCGATGCTGGCGTTGGCGTCGGCGTTGGCGTTGGCGTTGGCGTTAGCGTTAACGTTATCGTCATTGGCATCAAACTTAGCATTATTATATTATTTTGTTGAAATGAAATTGAATTTCGTACAGGTTTTCTTTATTATTGTGTTTGTCTTCTTTATTATTATTACTATTCTTTTTCTTTTTCTTTTTTTTTGTGTGTTGACGACTAATTCTTGTTTTACTTGTTCTCTACCGACAGCATTACACATACATAAATACATACTTACGTTTGCTTTTTGATGAGTTCAAAAAATTAAGAAGACAGCGATTTTATCAATTTTTGTTGACCACACAACTGCTCCCGAGGTGTATGTATATTTTCTTTTGTTAGGCCCGGGGTTTTTTCCACGTTCAAGTATAAACCTGCCAGAACTTACAGAATCAAGAGATATACCCTGTTATACGAGGAATACATTTCAAAATCTAACCTGCATATAGATGGATCTGTGGGCAAATGGTCGAAATGAATATACAAAAATGTCATAGATATTATAAAAATGGTCTTTGGAACATTTAAAATGGACTTTTAGAGTATTGAAATTCTCTCTCTATTTTTATTTTATTTTTTATAATCAACTTATCCCAAAACAAATGTTTCCCCATTTATATTTTAGCTTCTATTAATTCAATTAATTTGTCTTTTCATTCTTCCTTGCGTTTTTCTAGAAATTTTTTGATTAAAATGCTGCCATTGCCAGCATTAAGTGTATTTAACTTTGAAATGATTATAAAACCGTCTTCAAATACAATCACATGATGTTTTAATGTTATAAGTATGATGAGTTTGCCTTAATCATGTCAATTGTATTCACTCGCAACATCCGATGAACACTAGAAAATTGTAGACTCAGATTTAGCTACGTTAAGCTGTCCTCTGACGTCGGATCGTCTTAAAACCAGACATCACAACCAGGTAGTTGTTATTTGGCATTTGTTTAGGTCACTCCAGGGCCAAGTGGGCTTTTTCTCATTTGGCGTCAACGTACGCGCTGTAGGTCGGCTGGAGCGTTAGTTGAGGCTGAGGCACATGGTATTCATTATTCGCATATTCATTATTTGAATTAGTCATTTTATTGTCATAAAAAAAAAAACCGAAATCTAAAACCTGCTTAAGTAACGACGTCAATTTGAGTGCTGCTGCTCTGTTGACAAAAGTGTTTAGCATTTTAGAAACTTGTCCCAGAACAATACCCAGCACTGTACAAGCGACTGATATGTTTGACAACCCAAAAGCAAAATTCTTTTAGGAATCTATTTTAAAATTTATGACATATTGCGTTTCTCTGATTTTCACCACATCTAAAATAATTCGCCATGGAACGAAAAGGAAAAAAATTACTGCACATTTTTCTCAAGAATTTTTGATTTCGAATCGAAGATTGATTTCCAGAAATGAGAAGTACAATAAATGCTTGTTAATCTGCTGACATCCAAATTTTGGAACGTAGTTTGATATTTTATTATGTTTTTGTATGCTTCAAACTAATTTTATTTAAATGTTATCTTTTTCATGACTGTTTAGTTATATTGTATCCTATGCTTCTGTCGATTGATCTTGTGCCAGTCATATAATATAATGGTCCTAACCGGTATGATAAGTGATCGAAGTCAAAATTCGGATATATGATCATTTTTAGCAAGATAGTTGTGAGGGTGTATAAAATGAGGACAGACTCCAGATGCAAGGCTATGTCGTCTCGGTTAGTTATGCTGATCAAGAATGTATATATATTTTATAGGCTCGCAGATGTCTGCTTCAGTGCATTGTAAGCTTCAGGACAAAGTTGTAATACACTCTACAAGGGTATAAAAAGATATAAGAAGGATAGATGGGCCAGGCAACGAGATTAAAGTTGTATATTCTAGTTTTAATAGCCATGCTTAATATTTTTGTTGTTCTGTTCACTTTTGATACTTTTTTCTACTTGAATCTAGAATATATTTATTGTTTTTCTAATATGATAAATAAAGGGTCCACTTTTAAATTATCCATTCAAGGGGAAGTATTTCTTTATAATATAACTGATGAACCAGAAAATATCCAAAACTGCAGTGACTAAATCGATTTGGCTCAATGCTCCACAGTACATATATCCAGCTTATATATAAATAATACCTATTTTTTATGTATGTTTACAGTAGTTAGTACCTGCCTGTACGACAGCAAAAAAAAATACCCTCTCCTAAGTATATATCATTAAAATCTCGTATATCATGTTTGTTAATTTGGGACGCGACGACAAAGTAAATCCGTAAACGGGTATTTTTGTGAATATGAAATTCGGTTTATCAATATTATTCTATTTTTGGGGGGGATTTTTGATTGGTGCGCGCCATTTACAAATCATAACTACAAAGCTACATCAGAAGAAAAGTCATTGAACGGTAACAACAACAAACTGGGTCTCATTGAGCAAAACTTTCGTCAACCAGATACTAAAAGATAGAGAGAGATGGAGGGAGAGAGAGAGTGAGAGAGTGAGCGAACAATATTGAGATATGGGTTAGCTCTGTTCGATATACACCACAAAAAAAAATAGATTTTTTTTGTTATTTCATTTCTAGCGTTTATCGGTCTGGCGGCATCTTTCCGCTGACGAGCGTTTCGAGAATGCTACTACCATGACCCCAGATCCCCTCTAGCTCGGCTGTGCCCCTACTTCCATTGTACAATTTTCATGCTAAGCCCTGCCCTGGTTCGCTGCTGCCTTGAACGCGTGAAATGGAGTAGAAAAATTGTTTTTCTATCAAAGGCGAAAAATCGCAGCCGCGTGCTGCGCTATTCCCTTGCTGTCCCAAGCACCCCATCAACCATTAGCAACAATTGTGTTGTTTATGTTGCCATCGGGTTTGGTGCTCTATCAATTTAATGCCAGCAACGCTGCTGGACTCGCGGCTTTAACTTTTTTCTAACTTTTGATTTTTTTATTTTTCTATTTTTTATATTCTTTTATTGTAAATTTTTTGTCGGGACACAGACTAAGCAAACGCTTCAGGGGCATGGGGGCGGGATTTATTTTGGCGGCCACTTGATCGCTGCTTCGGTTTTTGGTTTTTGGTTTCTGGTTCTGTTTTGGTTTCAGTTTCGGGTTTTTGCTGTCCGTTGTTGTCTGGCGGCATTAGCGTGGCTCAGACTTTGATTTGCGCTGCTAATTGAAGTAGAAGCAAGCGATGCAGTAGCGGGATGAGGAGGGCGCTGATGAAAGAGAGGAAGGCAACAGTCAGCAGCAGTATATGAAACAGTTCAGTCCCTAAGCGACTGGTTTCACAACTCACACCCTGGGTATATACATACATACATAGGCGTATCCAAATATTTAAATGAGAATGCGAATACGCTTTGCATACGTTACACATATATGGTTATTGAGGCCATTCCCAATTTAAATCGGTCGTATTTACATTTTTACTTATATACAGCGACGTCTTTTCTAACGTAAACCAACCATATTCATTAACTCATTTGATTAAATCCTTAAAACTTAAACAAGAATTTCACCACTGACCTAATTTTGCCAAAAACTTATAGATTTTAAAACACAAACGTGATATCGTTTTGATGGATATTACGTAAATTTTCGAGCCCATTTCTTATGCTAGGCTATCCATATAGTCAAATTTAAGCTGCGTAGCTGAGTAGACAGACACTGTGAATCTCTCCCTGGAAGGAGTATAAACAAAGATAAACAAATACCGATCTTCGCAGGAGGTTCCTACAAATCTACCCTCCAAGTTTTCCTTTAAAACTGCAATAGATATTGACTTTTCTGCATTCTGGGGGTGGGTATGGGCGTGGCCGGAAAAAAATGTTGAAGAAGATTCCCAATAATCTGCTTTCCAAGTTTGGTAACTGTAACTATTAAATTGCGGGAGATACAGGTTTTTGAGAGTGGGCGTTAAAGTGCGATCTTAATAATCTACCCTACAAGTTTGCCAACTGAGGGCGATATTGACTTTTATCGTTTTTGTGGCGGGAATGGGTGTTGTCTACAACTTTTCAGGATTCTTGAAGGGTGTTACTGGCCATCATCCTTTCAAATTTGGTGATTCTTCTTTTCAAATTGTGCGAGATATTCGGTCTTACCGATTTACACTAACAGGTGTATTGGTTTAGGGAGGCGGAGTGGGCGTGGGGAGTTATCACAACATACTTTACAAAATTTGCTGACTCTAGCTTACAAATTGTGAAAGATGTGCGCATTTACGAGATATGAGGTTTCAGCAAGTTACACTTTCCGAAATATCGGCTTGGGCGATTATGGGCGCAGGTGTGGGCGTGGTCATACAAAATCGGTTCTTAAAGACGGCTCCCTGTAATACACCTAACAAATTTGACGGCTCTAACTCAAAAACTGGGGAAGATATAGATATTTCACATTTTTGAGGGCGGGGGACATCGCCAACAACCTTCCAACCAGATTTTGTGACTGTAGCCCTATGTGAGAGATATGTGCCTTCATCGATTTACGATTATCGATTTTATTGATTTCCTAGCCCCTTAGTGGACATAGAGTTCCAGTTTTTGGACTTTGTCTGATGCGGGCGCAGACCAGAATATGTTTCAAGTTTCAAGTCTCTATTTCTAAGGATGTCGAATAAAGTTGTGTTCATACAGACGGACGGACAGCATGACGGACATGGCACAAAACCAATATACTATGATTCCATTGGTATCAAGGTATAAAAACAACACTTGACACATGATGTTTAAAATCGGGTTGCTGAAGTATTAACAAAAAAAAAAAAAACAAAATGAAAAAAATAAAATACTTAGATACTTAAATAAGGCGCATCGCAGCTTTAAATATTCTGAGTTGATGAGCTTTAAATTATCTGAACATGTTTTTATCTGACTGATTTTCTTTTTTCTGTTATCTTATTGTTGTTGTTGCTACTTTTAGACAAGCTCACTGCTTGTGGTCTCTCCGCTTCTACATCTACGTCTGAATATACTCGTATATGCATGTGTATATGTTTGTGTATGTGTGTGTGTGTGTGTGTGTGTGAGGCACATTTGATGATAATTTCTTTTCACAAATTTTTAAGTTATAAATTTACAATTTTGCACACAGTTGCACGTGTATTTATTCATCTGTGTGTGTGTGTGTGTGTGTGAATGTTTTGCATTGTGTATGCAGTCAACCATATGTTTGCCTATCTACAAATACTTATGTTACCCATCTCCGCCTCCATCTGCGTCTCTGTCTGCGTCTCTGTCTGCTTCTCTGCTCGCATTCCACAGCCTTTTGGGTTGTGCCTCCTCGGTTAGTGTCTCCTTGTGTTTGTTTTGAGTTTTCTACTGCTGCTGCATTGCGTCTTTTGTTATTATTACATTTTCATAAATGCAAAAGCACACATACACACACTCACACACACTCACACACATTCACACACACACACACACATACACATGGCTACAATACACACTCGCCGAGAGCTCGTTGATAAATGTTGTAAAGTTTTCGTCTGCCTTGTTGCCGGCTTGCAGCTCGTTAGCCCGCCTGCCTCTGCCTCCTGCCTTCTGCCTCCTGCTTCTCCCCGCCAGCTACCCTTTCTCCACAACATTCCTTTTTGTGGCTTCGCTAGCTGGTTGTCCTTCTGCACTCTGTCCTCTGCACTCCCCCTGCCCCTTGTAATTGCAAGACACTCCCCTTTTGATTTAATACGCATGAAGAATTGCTGAAATGAGATATTTCAATTTTGTATTGTAATTTTAGTAACTTAAATGTAATTTTTGAAGACATGAGTCGCTTGTCAGGCAGCCCGGCGGCCCGGTGGCCCGGCAAGCAGGCAGCCAGCCAGTCAGTCAGTCAGCCAGCCAGTCAGTCAGCCAGCCAGTCAGTCAGCCAGCCAGTCAGTCAGCAATTGTGTGGGCACGTTTCGGCCCATTTCCCCCAATTCCTCCGACAAACTGACTGCATTGTTCAGTCTGCTTGCCCCACTCGGCCCCTTCCTTCACGACTCTTATGCAATTGTCTGCAACGGTTGCTTCAACGAGCACCGGTTCAATACTTTGCAACAAAAGGCAGTCAGTGGCACGCCTCCAGTAGACACCCCACCTACACAGCCCCGCCCGCCTCCACCTTCACATACACACACACATACGCTATTTGTTGCTTCGCTTTAGAAAATTATGCAAACAGCCCAAAAAAGCCGTGGAGTTGCCTTCGTGTCGTGTTTGTGCACGTAATAAAGTAGCAACTGCTGCTTACCCTACCCAACCAAACCCACTTACATCCTCTTGCTGCTCCCCTTTGCTGCCTGGGGGCAAGTGTAACTGCAAAGGCGGCACTTTTTAAGCGCCTCGTCTGCCTCGTCTCAAGTTTTTGGCAGCAATGCTTAAGAACTTGGCATACAATGCAATGCAATACAAATAGATGAAAGCGACAACTTCCTGCTCTAACCGCACCCCGCACACCGCACCCGCACCACGCACCCATTGCGCACGACTCTGCACCGACGTTACAACAGAGCCACGCCCCATCGCACGCAAAAGTTTTTTGGCCACAGTGACGCCGCCCACAAAATCTGTTGCAGTGACAAAAAGCTGCCTCGTCGTGTGTTGCCGCCAAAATGAGCCAAATTATTACAAATTGTTGGCAAAAGTATTTAAAATGAGTTTATTTCTGGCTAAAGAGACGAGTCAGCAATACGCCTCCCCCTCCTCCCCCTCCTGCTCTACGTGACATGCTGCTGTTGTCCCGCAAAAAGCGACCGCAAGTTGCGGTGAATATTCGACAGCATTGTCTGCTTTTGGCCGCTAGGCGGCGCTCTGACAGTTAATTCAATGCAGCCAGGTAGAATATGTAAGGCGGGGTGGAATATGATGGTGGTTGGGGGTGGGGGTAACAAAGCAACCCGCAAGACACATGACAATTAAAAGGTCGTTAAGCACGCGGTCGTTGGAATACATAAGCGAATGAGTGTCGAGTGTCGAGTGTCGAGTGTAGAGCGAATCGCTGCCTGAACGATGCCAACGAGCGGGTATTCAACGGGCGAATAGGGGGAATAGGGGGCGTGGGGGAGGGCTTAGATGTGAGAGCTTCATAGTTGCTCATAATATAGCATAATATTTGTGGGGTGAATAATTTGAAGTAAAACTGCAATGTGAATGTGTTCACGACTCCATGCCAAAGCAAGCAAAGCATTCTCAAGAGATTTGAGAAAAAGTTAGTTTTGTACTCAAGCGAAGCACTTCAACGCAAGCGAAGCTCTCCGTTCAGATATTTACGATTGTTCTCGATTTTGCTCGATTTTTAAGTGATTCTGTATTTAAACTATGTCCTGAAATCAAAGGCAATCCAAAAATGCTTAATGTGATTCCAAAATGAAACTAAATCAGCTAAATCAAAAACATAAGTTTTTAAATTAGAAACTAGAACGGTACTTATTTAAAATATGAAAATCTTATTGATGAGTACTTTGATTATCATTATAACTTATTTAATGATATTCAGTGCTTGAAGTAAATTCATGAACTTATACTACTCAATCGAATGCAGTTGCATGAATATAGTGTCTTTTCATGAATATATTCATTAGTGTTCTTGGATATTTGTCAACTGATTACGCTTAAGCACATTTACATGCACACCAATCATGTACCAATACAGTCAAACAAAGCAGCTGTTTCTCTATGCTGCAACACACACACACACACACACACACACACACACACACATACACAAACACACATACACTTATGCAGCCCCTATTAGTTAAAGGCAATGCTTTTCCTTTTTTTTGTGTAAATCAGCATGTGACAACTACAATCACAGTTGACATATACACACACACACACACACACATACACACACACACACACACACGCACACACACACGCACATGCATACATATACATACACACGTAGAGACTTGCACACTCACAACATCGTACACAACTCTCGCTGTGCACCGCTTTGCTGGTTTGCCAAACCACACAATTATGACGGCTTTCGTTCGTCTCTTTCTCACTCTTTAGCTCTCTCTCTCTCTCTCTCCCTCTCTATCGTAGTCTCGTAGTGCGTGGCATTAGAAAACTACGGGTCGCTGGGTCGTTTGGGTTGCTTTTTAGGGACATGACCCTCGACAAGCCACCTAACTGTAAAACAAAAATGCTGAAACATAACAACAAAATGTAAATCCTTTCAATTGAAATGTAACAGCTCGCAGTAGAGCAAACCAAAGGAGCAGCCATAAGGCATTGAGTCAGGGAGGGGGGAGAGTATATATATATGTAGGATAGGAAGGAGACTGGATGAGTCTGAAGACTGAAGTCGTCGTCAGCAAATTCAGCTTGTTTGCGTCTCTAAGTTATGGTTACTGGTGCCAACTGGCTTAGCGAGTCAACGTTTATGGCACGAGAGTTGTGTGTTGTATCTTGTGTGATGGGTGTTTGCTGGAGATTGTAGGGTGGAGGGGAGCGAGGAGCGATAGTACAGATCGAGTCTAGCAGTCATATTTTGAAAGTTGTCAGGAGTGGTACACAGTGCGTATGCTTTATTTATTTATTTTGTTTTTGTTGTTGTATAATATTATGCGGCAAAATTGTCCAAATGTCATTCGATGGCAGTGTCCAAAATGTGCTTGAGGATTGTCAATTTAACAGATAGCGACGCGAACAGACAAACAGACAAACAGACAGGCAGACAGACAGACAGACACACAGATGGAGAGCCAGAGAGGCAGCCAGCATTAGCATAAGATACGACGGTCATAAAACCGTCCGACGCTTCATTTACAGCTCATCAACAGGTGCAACAGCAAATCAGAAACAGAATTGGCAAACAGATGCAGGATAGAGTGAGAACGTAATATATATATATATATATATTAATATATATACATATATCTATATATATATATATATAAAGAGATGGAGCGATAGTGGGCCAAGTGGTTGACCAAGACGCTGCTGTGCCATAAAGCGAAATTGTTACGCAAATAAAAGCCAAAGACGATGACAACAAACGACGGCATCAACGGCAGCAAAAGCGGCGATAAAGCGAATTGACAAAGACAACAAACTCAAAGCGAACTGAGAATATATTGTGGGTACAGCCGAACACCAGAGACTCTTTCCCTCAAACATTAGGATTTTTATTAAAACGAATAATAAATAAACCATCAAGGGCTAACATCCAAAAGAAATGTTTGAATATATCACATTTTCTATAGATTATTGCAACTTAACTTCACTTATCATTAATGGTAACTTTCCAACACAATTGTTCAGATTTGCCAATTGATCTCAGATCTATTGAGATGCAAAAGAATATCTCTTAAAAAATTATCTTAATGACATAATTTTGGATGAAATCAAAACATAAATATATAGATGATATCGATGATATGTTACATACGCACTATGATATATGTATATTTGTAGATATATATTTGAAACACATCTATCTTTTAGACTAGCAAGCAACGAAAAAATCAAGCGGACACTTTCAAAGATTAAATGCAAAGGAAAAGTAATTTAATTGTTATTTTAATATTAACATAATAGTTTCATTTAACTTGTTTAAGTTAGAATAGTATTTTTTATATAGGATTGTTTTATCAGATGCTACAGGTGGCAAGCGTTGGCCTTAGTTGTATAAATCCAGTGCATTCGTAGGGTATTGTCGGGCAACAAAGTTGCCCCAGCTTGAAGCCTTGCTAGCTTGAATGACTGGGTGTTGGGTGCCTGAGATCCTTGAAGTGTTTACCAGCGCCTAGGACTCGACTCGACGCGACTCCTTTGTTTGTCTCAGTGACAGCGAGGACAACTGCAGTATAAAAACTCAGCGTGAGATAGTTAATTTGTTTTCACTTCAGCAACAATATCCCAGGCTATCCAACAGCTGAAAACCCCTCCAGACAACCGCGCCCCCCTTAGCCGCTCCTCTGTCCAGCTATGCTCAGCTCTATCCACGGTTTTTGCAACCCGCAGCTTCTCTCCGCACGTTTTGGCTCATTTATTTTCAGTTTGACGCCCTGACGCTGCTTATTTGCACACAGACAGCTCAAAAAACAAAAAAGCAAAAAAAAAAAAATGGAAGCCAGAATAAGTGAGAGAGAGAGAGTGAGAGAGAGAGAGAGAGAGAGAGAGAGTCAGAGGGAGAGGAGAGAGGTAGACAAAGATGTTGAGTAGCCACTGTCAAAGTTATCAAATGGCAGCGCGAAAAAGAATTGCTGCAAAAATGTAAGGCAGCCGAGGAAGGGCTCAAAGTGGGACGTGGGGCAGTCAACTGACAATTGCAAAAAATTGTCACAAAGCGAAATTAAAAACGCAAAAACAAACCGGGCAAAGAGATAGCGGATAAGGTGGCGGAAGACTGGAGGAGTGGCAGCGGAGTGGAAGGGGAGTGTTAGGAGGCAGAATGTAGACCAAGTGGCAAGAAGTTTTATGACAATGACAACAATAGCAACATGGGTGGTGCGGGTGGTGCTGGATTGGACTATGACGTGGGTGTGGTGTGGTGTGCGTGTTGGCGGTGGGGGTGGGGGTGGGAGTGTCAGGCAGCCCATTCTTATGGGCACTGACAGTGCAAATGTTTCAATTTGGCATCTTTGCCCACTTTTGTCAAATGCTGACGACGACAGTTGTTGTTTTGTTGCCCGTTGCGCGTGTTCCCCCAAGAGCAGCAGCAACAGCAGCAACAGCAACAGCAGTAGCAGTAGCAGCGACAAGAGCTGCCCCTGCAGCCGCCAACAACTAACCACCAACGAACTACCTCAACCACTCAATTCACGTGGGGCACATGCATATTTTAATTAAATTGTTTGCCAGCATCAAGTCACTTTTCCGCTGCCCCTTCGCCCCTCCCCACCACCATCCCACTGCCCCTCATATCGCAAACAGCGGGTGGCGCACGTCTGATCCCCAAATCAAGTGGTTTGCAGCTTTGCTCGGCTTGTTACTGCTGTCACCGTTTTTATTATTATTATTTATTTTTTTTGTCAGGGCTGCCAAAGGTGAGAAAATTAAGAACAGATGCAGGCTGACATCTGTCTAGCTGACAACTTATGGCTGAAATACACAGCAGCCATTAAACGGGCCTTGAGGGGTGTGCAATATACTCGACCAAACTTTCAATTCATTTCCCAGCTTTTATTTTTGTTATATTTAATTCGTCTTTTCTTACTTGTTTGGCGAAATAAATGAATCTAACATTATTATTACTTAGCAAAAAGAGGAAGAAAATTAAAGGAGGCTTCCTGATTGGAGCTGCGACGACTTGTCTGTTACCCACTACTTACCTATTTCTTTATAGGCACGTTGAAGATTAAATCAACTGAAAGAAAGACAGAACCTGCCCGCATCTAAATGATTTAATTAACCTCCAATGATATATTTAAAATATATAATACTAATTAATAATGGCGTTTACACAAGAAGTCTGCATTCAACTGATTGTTTGTAGATGCATGTAGATATATGTATATGGTAGACTACCTAGGCTAACTCTTATTTGTCGATATTTTGAGAGAAGTTAGTTATATTAGTTGTTATCCAAACCGTCCTGTGATTTTATGTCGTTTGTTTTGTCTGCTTAATTTACGAGTATAACGCTCTTGGCAAGGCTGTTAATCAGGTTTCACCAAGTTATTTCAGACCCTGCTTAACTATCTGCACTATAGACAGATAATAAGAAAGGTGGCCTTTGATTAGACGAGTTATCATTATATATTCGAATTGGAAACCCTTATTTTGAATTGTATTTAGTTTTGCTTTTGTGGGAATTTAATTTGAACAGCTTCTTCTGTGCGTACCTCTCAGTCCGTGTGCCATTGTCATGGCAAATATTCCCCTTTTCCCCGCTATCTAACACCTCTTTCATAGTTATCTGTCGCAAATCCTTGTCCCTGCTGCCACTCCGTCTCCCCTTCACCATGCGTTCAACAACACCCCTCGCTGCGTTACCAGCTAATAATTTGGGCATTTTGAATAGAAACGCATTTTGTGCGTTTGTCGTGTTTGCTTTCGGCCGGTTTCTGTTCTGTTTGTGTTTGCTCACTGGTCGCTGGTGTTGTCGAGAGATCAATGATAAAATATATTTTATTATGTTCGCTGCGACAACAGCAGCAGCAGCAGCAGCAGCAGAGACAACAACGAAACAAGCAGTCAAACAACCAGACAGCCAGACAGAGCTCCAAACCCAGTTTGGGCTCCATATCGTGGAGCTTGCCCGCCACTTGCTCGATATTAATTATGCAGGCCGAGCACACTGTGAATATAGCTGGCAAAACACCCTAAAGCACCCATTCACACAATCACCCAAAACACTCATACACCCATATATCCATTCACTATTCACCATTCGCCATTTGGCCATTGTCATAATTTTGGCAAACGAACAATTAGGTCTGGCCTGAAGCCAGGGGTTTTGGGGGATTGGAGAGTGCTTTGGTGATATTGAGTTTTTGAAATAGCTGCAAAGTTGTGTCGATTAAATTTGTTGGCTTTTCTGATTATTTTGTGACCAAAGCCGTTGCCCAACGAACTACCCCCTCCACCAACAACGGCACCATTCTACGAATCCCCAAGCAGCCCAAGCGTGGGTTTTGAATTCTGCATTTGATTTTGATATTTCGCTCAGTTAACTTTTGGCTTTTGCGGGTGGCTGCGATAGTGATGAATTGCGTCTCTGGTTGCCATAGTCAGTTGGTCAATTAGTGCACTAGTCAGTCAGTCAGTCATCAGTCAGATATAGTTGGGAACAACAAATAGACTCAAAGCTGAAACCAAAAGCCAAAAGATAAATACTCAGCGAAACGAAATGATTCTCTAAGTAAGTGCAAATTGCGTTTTAATTAAAATGTAAAAATAAAGTACACAGCCAGAGAACGAGACACACACAGAGAATGAGAGTGAGACAGAGACAGAGACAGAGACAGAGAGGAAAGAGGGGTACATAGAGACATTGACAGAGCAACAGTAGGTGGCGCAGGGGCTGGGGACGAGGTCGTGGGGCAGCTGCTATGACAGAAATAATTAAAATTCGAAAAGTAACTTGAAAATGCTGCTTCTGCAACAGCTGCCAACGACGACAGCGACAACTCTCTCTCTCTCTCTCTCTCTCTCCCTCTCTTTCGTTCTAAAGCTAAGTTCTCCATCTATCTGCCCACGCCAACATGCCACAGAGGGCACTACGTGCCGTGGTATTAACTCGATCTAAGCTCAGAAAACGCGTAAATGTCACATTTCCATTTACTCGCATTTTTCCGTATTTATATTTTGTTAGACTGGCCACGCATTTCCTGAACCCACACCACACCGCCCCGACTCTGCCCCTTCCGGGCGGTCTGACCTCTCGGCCTTTGACTTGTCGTATCAGCATTTCCCACTTCTTTTTTTCCTTCTCTCAATTTTCTTGTTTTCTTGGCTTTCTTTTTTAGCTCCTTGGCAAATGCTTTGAAAAATTATTTGACAAACAGTTTTCCGCATGCTTTTCACTTCTACAATTTGGTTGCGTTCGCCGCCCCTTCCCCCTGCCACGCTGCTTGCTTGCCAATCTGCCTGAAAATCTCGTTATTTTGTACCAATTTTTAGTGTCGCCCATTGGCCGGGGCATAAAAATGCAAACTTTTTAATTGGGTTTTTGTGTGTGATCACACACACACAGAGGGGTGTGCCTTTTTTTCGGCGTTAACTAGGGTGTCAAGGATTACCCGCCCGAATTGACATTTAAGTCCCAGGACCAGAACTAGGACCAGGAACCTGCTGAACACGGGCGCTGGACGCAAAGCTGCGTTGATGGCAGCAATTTGACGCGGACAGCAAATTTAAGCGGCTTAGCTTGACCAACAAAGCATGCTAGCATCATCAAAAAAAAAGAAAGAAGAGAACTACTAGGTAAAAAAGCCTCCAGCAACAGAAACAACAGCAGCAATCGGCTGCGGGGCTCAAAAATTGTTATTCGGCAAAGATTTTAGAAGGATCTGCTTAAATTGAGAATGTGCCTATCGCCAGGATTTTAGCTCCTCTTTCAGTTCTTCCACCTGGCTTGTGGTTAAGCGCAGGGCTCCCCACTGATCTTAACTACAGTTAGAGATGGAAATACCCTCTAACCGGCCCGGCTCGGCCCGGCAGTGTCTATCGTCAACCCTTTTGCGCCTGTCATAAAAGTAATTGAACAATGTGTAGACATACTATGTGTATCAGTCCGTATATTGATTAAGCAATTAGCGGAAATTACACTAAGTACACACACACACACACACACATACACAGATACAGATATAGTTACAGATACAAGAGCACCACTATACCTCTCTCCACTGCTCTATCACTGCCCCGCCCCTTTCCATCAGTGCGCTTTGTGCGTTTAGCACTGCGCTGTGTAAAACAACAAAACGTCACAACACGCACACACACGCACACACACGCACACACACACTGAGCACTTAAACAGATAATACAAACTGTACACAATATGTAGCCAGAGGGATAGCGATACACACATAGTTAGAGCCATAGTCATAGTCATAGCCATAGCCATAGTCATAGCCATTGTTATATGCTTTTCATGCCCAGACAGAAGCATACAAATACAAAAGCCAGATCCAAAAGTTTGCCTGGGCAATGACTTCTATAATGGCACATGGACTATGGCATCAGACTTGGCCATGTGACACTTGTTGCAAGTAACCAAATACTCGTGTCTAAGTCATAACTAATCGATGACCCATTCGAATCGCAGTGTCTGTGTGTTGGACTATTTCAGCCAAGTTAGCTCATAATGTACACAATATAATATTAACAATGAACATATCTATTTATCGTGATTAATTGATGATTCACTGTACTTTCAATCAAATGGAGGAGTATCAAAAAATCAATTAAAAAACGATTCAAATATTGAAAGCACTCAATTTGTTATAATTCAGAGCCGAACTAAATTGATACCCAAAAATGCTGCCTTTCCTACAAAAGATTTGGCTGATTTCTGGGGCAACTATTTCGACTTACCCCTGCTATTCGGGCAAACGGCAAAGTGCACAGTTAAAAGCAAAGTAAACAGAACTGCCGAAGCTCATCGTCTCTTTAATTGAAAGGAAAGGAAAGCAATGTGTTCTAGAATGTGCGACAGAATTAGCATACTCAATTCAAGGGTATAGGGTATCAAAATTGTATGTCGGCTTATGGTCGTGTCCATGAGCTCAAGACTTTAATGGACTTGTTTGCATTTGCTGTTAAGCTTTGGCCATGGCTTTTAAAGACGCAACTCTCTATATCTCTCTCTCACTCTCTCACACTCTCTCTTTCTCCCTTTCTCTCTGTGTGTGTATCCACCTCTCTTTGGCACAGTTGTGGCATGCATCGCATGTGCTGCCGCTGCCATCGATTTGGCCGTTTAACATTTATCGCCCCAACTGCCGTCTCTCTAATGACTGGGGGCAATATATATGGCCAGCAATTTCGCACTGCGTGTCACCTGCGCTGCCCAGATAAATCGCACCGGGAGCTGAAAAAAGAATGTTGAACACTCTTGTAAGTTGCACAGCTAGCCGCAGCAGTGGCAGCAGCACGTCTGCGAGGTGCAGGAGTGAGACAGAAAGGAAGGAATAAAGCGTGAGAGAGATATGGAGAGAGAGAGAGAGAGAGAGAGAGAGAGAGAGAGAGGGGGGGTGGTGTACCACTGGGGGTGTGGGTGTGTGTGTGTATAGTGCGTTTTATGTGCTGTGAATTGAAATGCAGCCAAGAATTTCCATTTGCCTTTTGGCCCAAATACTCACATATTCACTCTCCCTCTTTCCCTCTCTCTCTCTCTCTCTCTGTGTGTGTCTCGCATACACTCAGAAAAATAATTGCCCTGTCGCCTAGAAATCGAAATACTTTTGGTCGCAAGGGCAACTCATCTTATTTTTCAGAAGGTGAGTTCCTAAAACGGAATGTTTAATTTTCTAAATTATTACAAATAGTTTTCTGAATTTCAGGTGCTTTTCTAAATGCACTCACAGATTTTTAAAATTAGTTTTTAGTTTCATGTATAATTTCAAATACTTTTTGGATAATTAGCAAATGTGTCTTAATTTGAAAACAACTTATCAATAAATTTCTCAAGGTATGTGAATATTTTTGAAAAGTTGGAAAATAGTCGCAAACTTTCGGCAAGCGTTTCAAATTTTAAGAACATTTGTGATTGTTTAATTGGAAATTATTTCTAAAAACGAGAACAATTTGCGTATATTCAGTGCGATTTTTGTGCTGAGTGCTAATGGCTAATGCAAACAAATCGAAGTCAGGTGGTGCTCAACTGGATGCTGTAGCAGCTATGTGTGTGTGTGTGTGTGTGTATGTGTCGCTGTGTGTGTGTGGGTTGGTGGGTTGGTGGGTTGTAAGAATATCACCTGACGCAAAACCAGTCAGTCGCACATTGTCCTACGGGTTATTAGGCGTCGCTTGGCTAATACTCGTATTTTAAGCGTTTGTTGCTGCTGTTTTATCTAGGTTAGCAGCAACAATAAAGAAATTGCCCGGCGCGCTGAAGCGTAAGCGACATTTCAGTCCAGGTCCCGTCCTCTGTCCGCTGTCCGCTGTCCTCTGTCCCTTATCCTCTGACCGGTGCTATCCTCCTGCTGGCCGAGCCGAGCTGAGTTGCCAACACAACATTGTTGACCCCAGCTGGTCCGTTGGTTGTCCAACTTGTCGCTGTGATGATTAATGGCCACCAAACTGATAAATCAACTTTGTCGCTGTTGCTGTCACTGCACAAACACGCCGCAAACTGCTGCGCCCTCATACATACCCATACACACACACACACACACACACACACACACACATATGTGTGTGTGTGTTTGTTTGTATAAGCAAGGACTCACTGCGCTATAAATTCGATTCGATTTGATTCGACTCGATTCGTTTCAATTCGCAGCGGCTCACTTGAGTTTTAGCTAATGTTCAATATGCCACGCCCACGCCCACACACACACACTCCCTCCTCCACACACACACACACACACACATACATTCACACAAACAACGCCTCATTGCGACATATTCAAACACGCCAATTTCAACGTCAACGGCCATTCCACCTTTCATCATCCTCCATTCTATTCTCTACCGGAAATTATTTTCAGCTGCCCAGCAAAACAACTGCTTAGTACATCTATTTTATTGGCGACGCACTTGAAATGCTCTCAAATTTAGTATTACTCAATTAGTCCGACTAATTGTTGTTCAACTAAAGCTGATAAACTTTGATTTCAAATATTCTTCACATCAAAAATAAACACATGCTTCAAGTGCTTATATCGCAGTCTTACTGCGATTTCTCTGAATCAAATCAACACTAAAATCCTATCCAGCTATCAATGATAATGCTTGTGTTGCTTGCCTAATGCGAGGCACGTGTACCCATGTCCAAAGACTTGAGAGTAAACGAAAACATTTCTTTATAAGAAGTACTAAATAAACAGCTTTAAACGCTTCTACATTTTTAGGTGAAGATACAAATGGTTAAAGTCGTTAAACTTCTTCTCATCATTTGCTATCGAGGTCATTCCAACATGGAATGCTTAAAACCTTTTATGGACTTTTTCCCTAAATTTCCACACAAAGTGATAATTTAAATAAAAACAAAACAAAAATAAAAACAAACAACAAAAAAAATGCAGTGGTGTATTAATTCATAAGCTGTCCAAATTTTCTTTTAGTGCAGGGCATCTCCGAGTTGATAATATTATTTTTTCGATTACCTTATGCACTAACACAGACACACATCCAAACACACACACACAAATATACACCTAGCTAGAGTGCATCAGGCAAGGACTTGGATAAGGATTCCCAGTGTCTCATGTGATGGGGCATGCAACAATAGAAGCATCGTTGCATGGCTTTTAAAGTCACGTTCATCGGTCATCGTTCACCGTTCACTGTTCACTGTTCACTGTTCACTGTTCACTGGTCACCGTTCCTCGTTCGTCGTTCGTCGTTCACTGTTTATGTTCGTGTTTGCCAGCTCGTTCATTGCGATTGGAATTTGGCTCATTAGACACATTTCGTTGGCAATTAAGTAAATAATTTGTAAGCCGCAAACGTTGCAATGGCCACGGCGACCCGTCTGCGGTGCTAGGTACTCCCCGCCTACCACCCGCCCTCCATCCCGTGTCATCATTCCATATCGGCCAGTCAGCCTGAACCTGCCAGTTTATGCTGGCCCCGTTTATTATGTCGCCGTTGCAGTTGCCGTTGCCTGTTGGCCGCCTGTGGTCGCTGCTGTGGTAATTTATGTTACTGCACCAAGTAAATGCCGGCAAAGCACAACAACTCACATGAAAGCCTACACACTCGCACACACATACACACATACACACACACACACACACACACACTCGTAACATATGTGAGCGGCTGTTTGTGTTTGCGCTTTTGTTGTTTTGTTTGGCAATTGATTTGAAAATCAAAACAACAACAGCGAAGCAAAAACAAGCGAACAAAAACCCAAACGACACCGTCTAATGTGAAAAGCATTGTGTTTTATATATCCCCTTACTCCTTACCCCTTACCCCTTACACCCTACCCTATCCTCACCTCTCTACTGACCATACTCCCCATCCGTCCATTAGCGCCACCTATTGGCAGTCATCGTCCGTTGAGCGTTCCACGCATTGTTGCATATTTGCCGAAAACCACGCAAGGTGCATATTTAAATTTTGCACAGTTTATTCGAGGCTTTTCGTCAAAACTTTTTGCTAGCCGCCCACTCATCCCCCATCTCCACTCCTATCCAGCACTGGTCAGCACGAAATATCGAAATTAATATGGAGATCACCGAGCACAGATTTTGTATCATTTTTTGGGATTAAGCCAATAAAAGTATGGTTAAAGAAAACGATTTCCAAATAAGTTTGGAAAAATTATATGCTTGAAAAATTACAAAATTATGGCAAATTAAAGAAGCATCTGCAACGAAATATGGTACTACACAGCAGCTGAGAACGTCCAAGTTGCATGGAATATGAATGTTGAAAAATTTAATTTTGATTTCAAGAAGAAAACAACACTAAATTATTTGAAAATCTCGTTCCATGTGTCGATTGTAAATTGTATAAATAGAATATAAATCGGGAACTTTCGAATACTGTTTGCTTAACGAAATTCACTTATTGTAGGGAGATAAACTCAAAGTCAATAAATTGAAAATAACGTATTGAAATTGTGGAAAATAAAATCTGTCGACAGTACGACTTTGACTTTCCTAACACCGATTAACAGCTATATTATCTATTCTCTGTATGGTAAGAGGGGGCTCAACCGATAGACTGTTTGGGTCGGTGCAACGAAAATGTGTTTGCGACTGTCTCCACAAACGGCTGCGTTATCCCTGGACTGCATCGTGACCCTTTTGCCATAGCCATCAGTCATGCAACTAATCTGTGCTTGGCCAACTTTGGCGCGGCCTCCGATAAGCGCCATGGTGCTGATGTGTCCGCGCACAGCTATGGTCAAATGCATAAGCGTGATAGCCGAGAGCATATCTCTCTCTCTCTCTCTCTCTCTCTCTCTCTCTCTCTCTTTCTATTTCTGCTTCTCTCTTTTTGTCTGGCCGGCAATGGAAAATGGGCGACTACACAGTTGGTGTCCTTATCATCGTTCGTTACTGGTTCACGTCACGTCATTGTTTGCATGTAAATTCGCACTTGGCAACCATTCCAACTGTTGCTGGAATGGCATTTTGAACGGCAACCACGATGCACTTCCCAGTAACCGGTAGCTGATACCTGGTGCCTGAAGCTGGTGCCTGGTACCTACCACCCTCCCACACATACCAGGCCCATACACCTCCTTGGAGTAATGTTAAAAACTTTTGTGGCAATCACATTGGCATTGAAGTAACTTTTTAAAGTCTTAAAGTCTTCCGGCAACGGTTCTTTCCCACTCTATCTCTCTCTCTCTCTCTCTCTCTCTATGGCTACCAATTTAATTCAACAATGGTGTGGGCAGATGCCGTGTAGCGGCAGGCGATGCATAGCTTGTATGGAGGAGGGGTAACTTCAAAGAGCTGCTGATAAGAACAAAAGTATGTTGCCGCGTGGAATTTCTCAGCAGAGTTCCGGGGACACTCGAATTTAAGAACGGCCACTTTGGCACAGTGGCAGCAATTTGATTTGATTTTTTTTAGAATTTATTTTTTTTTTTTACAGTGTACACATTAATGCAAGCGATTTTGGCGTGCGATAGAGAAAACAATCAAAATGAAAAAAATGTCTTTCCGAGTTGAAGGTTTTACGGCCAGTGTGCAACTGCTGCTGGGAGCATCGTATTTCAAAGTGAGCAGCAGGCAGCAATAAGAGCGAGCAGCGAACTGGGAGAATGGGGGCTGGACCTGTTGCAGAAGCGTCTGCTAATGACTTGGCCAACAGCGAGCAGCGAAGAGCAACAAAAACAAAAACAAAAACAAAAGCAATAATAATAACAACGACGACACTGTCGGCACTGCTGTTGCACTTGGTTGCGTCTCGGTGTGATGGCACCCCGGCTTATGCAACACATTTTGCATCGTTTGCCGCGACTTTGCCGTCAAGTCTTGCCCGCAAATTATGCCAAGAAACTGTTAAACTTATTAAAACGAAACCTCAGCATGAAGCTACCAAGGCAAATATACGCATATACACCACATGCACACACACACACACACACACACACAGACACACACACACACACAATCTGCCACCCAATGGCATTGTGGAACGCAATTGGCCTGCGGCTAAATGTTGATATGCGACGACGATGGGAGAAGTTTGCAGCTGGTGGTAAGGAACATGAGCAAGGACCTGGCAGGCTTATGTGATAGGGATAAATGCATGTGTGTATAGCATTAGTGCAGCAAGTGGGCGGAGCTTATCAGTTTAGACTGGCCTCTTGATAGGCATTTAATTAAATTTAATTTTCAATTATTAGCTAAAAGTAAACTAGAGTTGCCAGGCTGCTTTCTGGCTTCCATTGCTATTGAGAATCGATGTTCATTAAGTTCTCAGGAACGGAAATAATGTTATCGATAAAATAAAATGACATAAGAGAATTTCATTTCAAAATTTTGATCCACTCGGCCGTTTATTGGATCGTCCATGCTTCCTTCTGCCTTTGACATACTTTGCACATATTCATTAGCCAATTTCAATGGGTTCCGGGTCAGTTGCTGCATAAGCAATAAATGTTCATATACATATGTGTGTAAGTGTATAAATGCTTTTGTTCTTGCTGTTCAGCATTTTGGTTGTCCCTCTTTCTTTTTTTTGTATTCTCTGTGGGCTTATTTTATATTCCTTTGTCACATTACATCAAACCGCAAAGTAAATGAATCGATAGCTGTCGCCGCGTTGCTCATTAATCAACTTCAGCGCAACCCAGTCAATGGCACAGTCCATCAGTCCATCAGTCCATCGGTCTACCAGTCTGTCAGTCAGTCAGCAAGTCGTCAAAGTCAGCGTAAACAAATGAGGAGTTCAGCTAGGCAGCATCCTCCTGGCTGGACATTGATGGTGACAGGCGTTGGCGTTCTTTTTATAATTACCAGCCATGTTTGATTTTGGTTACAAACTGCTTTTGTTCCTCGTCAATCTCTACTTCGCCCAGCGATCCTGAGTGCAAGCCACAATGTGTCCACAGACAGCAATTAGCCGACAGACTTCAGTTCTGAGCTCTGAGCTCTGAGTTTTGAGTTCTGAGTTATGAGGCTTGCTGCCCACAGCTTGTGTAATTAATACACTTAACCGGGCCCACAGGCGAGAATGTCCAAAGTGCGAGCCAATCAGCCATCTGGCTAATAATGGTAGTTGTTACTACTAGCAGCTTTCATTCGTTCCCCACTCCTCATCCTCGATAAGTGCAATCTGCACAATATTAATGACAGACATAACAATTTTGTTGCTACCCCTGCTGCTGTGCCATTTGGTAGCTTGCGTGCCGCACGAACATTTTGCAACAAATTCGCGAGCAGAGTGCATTTTGTGCAAAGAAACGAAGCTTGTATTCAGCTATTGGCCAACGCAGCCACATGTCGATGGTTACTCAAGACTGGTGTAAGTTAAAGTCAGGTAACTTGCCCAAAAGCGTTTGTCGCCAAATCATCTGCTCAAAAGCTAACTGGAAGCACGACTTCGACTTATTCGACTCTCGGCTTTGGCCGTCGGCTGCAACTTTCTCAACTGGTAACTGGCAACTGGCAACTGGCAACTGGCAAAATTGCACCAATAAAAATCTGGAAACAAGGTAAAGCCATAAAACTCATTGTATTTATATTGTTGCTGGTTACGATATCCAGCGTGCAAGTAGACAACAAGTTTATAACGCACTTTCATTTATAGCATGTGTTATTATTGTTGTGATATACAAGAGAGGTATTAACTTAGTTGAAGTTCATTGTTTAAATTATTCAAAACACAATTTATAAGTGATAAAAGTTGACATCCATCGGACTTGAGTGTTGTGTAACTTCAGGCATCTTAAATATTAAGTTAGTTAGATTTATAATATGAACTTGAAAATACTTACTTGAGCTGCAAATTTAGTTTGCAACTGGGTATCTCAGAGTTATGTGAACGCATAAAAATTAATTTTGTTTTGTTCAATAATAATAATAATACACGACAGCAGCGACGGAAAGTTATATATAAACGGTAAAACGTGCGGTGGGGCTTCGATGGGATGTGTGGAGTGAGCTTTGAGGCATTGCCAAATAGTCAAAGTTTTGGACGCCTGCAACTTGTGCTAAACATCCGGCAATTGTCGACAGCGACGCAAGCAGCGACGTTCACGTCGGCAGGCATTTTCTAAAAATAACAAATCAGATTGCTGGAGTAGTGCTTATCCATCCCACAGATACCCTGTTCGCAGGGCAAAAATTATTTAAAAAAAAAAATAATATATACGTTTCTTGGTCGCAGAAATCTTGAACTTTATTTAAGCTATCAATAAATGAATAACACATTTGAAATAAACACTTTATTGAAACATTTTTTGCTTATTTTTTAAGAGTACATTTTGCGAACTGTGCGACTCAAAACCCAAATTGAAATGGCTTCCAGTTGAAATGTGGCGCAGAACAATGTTGGTGGTTTAGTTGGCAGTCAGGTAGATGGTTTCTGGGGCAGAGGAGCGATTGGCGGTGGTATCGGCGCCTCAATAATAGAAAAATATTCAACAGCATTTTACAGTGTTGCGGTGATGTAAGTTTGGCAAAAAGTTATTACAGACCCAAAATTGCAGGCACGCACGACCAACACGAACAACAACAACAACAGTAGCAGCAGCAGCAGCAGCAGCAGAAAGCAGCAGAACCGCAACTGCCTGTTTGGGTATTTGCGCACACACAGACACACATTCCTGCACACATTCACACACACACATACAGATAGCTGGCACGCCCTTTAACGCCCTCCAGGTCTTAACATTAGTCGCTTGTTAAAGTTTGCCTACACTTTTGAAACTGCGCTCGCAGCGCAGGCCTGCAACGAAAGGTAGCAACGAAGTTGGCCCTGTGGCACAGCTACAGCTACAGCTACAGCTACATATGTATGTATGGTACACCTCCCCCCCTCCTTCCCCGGCTGACCACGGCTTTAGTTGTTGCAGTTGCAGACTGCAAAGTTTTAAGCAACTGCCATCGCAGGGATTTCAGTGGCCGAGTGCTAGTTGCTGCTGCTGTTGCTCCTGTCCAGGCATTTATCTTTTAACTGCGAGTAAATGCAATGAAACCGGATAATGTTCGTGTTTGCTGTTGCTGTTGCTGTTGCTGCTGTTGATGTCCTTCTTTTTGGTATTGTTGTTGCTATTGCTATTGCTGTTGCTGTTGCTGTAGGTTTTAGTAAGCCTCATGGCATTCATTGGCTTAGCGAAGCCGCAACATTTATTGATTTAGATAGAATTATTCAGAACATACTTTTGGGGCATGTTGTTTGTTGTCGTTGTATGGACTCGTGTGTGTATGTGTCTCTATATCTACTCTGCAATTGCAAGCAATTTATCACTCTTTTGCTCACTCTTTGGCTACGCATTGGACAAATTATATAATTTAAGTTGTACTATTGAGTATTCATTTTAAATACTTGTTAGTACGAATAATTCAACTCATACGCAAACCCTGTGCTAGTCACAAACTCAAATATATATATATATATATATATACATAATTTGCAGCCATTTTATTTGTTAGAATTGTTGTTAAAATTGGAATTCCATGATACAAAGTCATGAAAGAGAGAATGAACTGTAGGCAAACCAATTCAAGCTTTTTATTTATCCCAGCTGCATTTAATTCCAAAACCATTTCACAAGAACATAAAATATGAAAGAGTCGTAGGTTGAGTTCTTTACATTTGTAAAGTAATCAGAAGACAGTTGATTTACTGTGATCCACTTGGTATGTAGTAGCAGTTTATCCGACTAACATAAATGTGCCATCAAACTGCCAATGCCAATGGCTAACAGCTACTGACCACTGGCTGCTGGCCACTGGCCATGCCCGGTTCCGCTCTTCAACATGCTTGGGCCCCTTCTCACCGAAATGACCAACATTTTGCGCCCCAATAAAACTGTCAACATTATAAAGCGCCACTTAAGAAATGAACAAAAGCGCCAAAAAAAAGCAAAAAAAAAAACGAAAACAAATGAAAGGACCGCGGAAAGTGATTTGGGGCTAGAGCGGGACAGCTAAAAGAAACAAAAAGCAACAACAAAAAAGAACAATAATCATAAAATTAAAGCCAACCAGCACACACACACACACACACACACACACGTACACACCATACAAAACATAAATATACAAAAAAAGGGGACTGGCGAAAATTAAATAAATAAATAAAAGCGCAAAAAAAAAAAAACAAAAATGTTTAGCATGACGCATGGAAGTTGACATTGTTGTTGAAAACTGCCACTAAATGTCAGCAAATGAGGGTCACACACACCCGTACACACCTACACATATCCACACACACCCGTACACACCCACATATTGCCGCTTCCACACACACACACACACACACACACAACCACACATGATGTGACAAACTAAATATTGTAATAAAAATGCTCAAAAAAGTGAAAAACTTTTTTAATGAATTGACCGTAAAATGAACTTGTTGATGAGCCTTATGAGCTGACGACCCGGTCTGGGTCCCGGTGCACGCCCCACCGTACAACATCCAGCGGCACCCCAACCCACTCCGCGCCACCTTAACCGGTGCGGAGCATCGAGTTGGCGTGGTCATTTGCAATAAAAAAGGATTATGAGCTGAAGGACAGCTGCAAAACAAAAATAAACAAACAGAAAAGTGAAACAAACACACACGCAGAAAGGGAAAGAAATATCATATAAATATTTCTAAATGGGTGAGCTGGTGGCTGGTGGCTAGTGGGTGGTGGGTAGGTGTGTGGATGGGTGAGTTAGGCAAGTGTCAGTGCCATTTAACAACTTGCCGCAAAGCACACAGAAAAACTGCGGGCCAGAATTTCAGATACATGTGCGCGTTAACAACACAAAATATATAAAACAAAAAACGAAAACAAAAATTGTGAGAAGATGGGGTGGGTTTGTAGGGGGTTGTAGGGGGGTGTGTGTTGGGTAAAAGGTGCGTGTGTGTCCACCAAAAAAGTTGCCCTGGCCCCAGGCTGGCCTCGCCCTATTTCCGTTCAGTTCATGCCCTTGACATCGTGGCTGGCGGCAACAGCAACAGCAAAAGCAACAGCAAAGCACATGCAACATATTTTTGAACAGGACACTAAGTGCGACAGCTGTCAGGAGAGCTGTTTAAGGGCCAACGACATAGAGAAACAAACAGCAACTACCATGAAATTTATTGAGCGGCTAACGGGTGATGCAGGGCAGGTGGTGTTGGTGGTGCCAACTGGTAACAGAGGAGTGTGTAAAGGTTTAGCCAGCAATAGCAAGGTATGCAAATTAAGAACGAGAAGAATCGATGAGCTATGCAAAAATATAAAAAGGATAGGGAATCTTGTTGCCCTGCCAAAGCCAGCTAGCCTTAAACACTTACAATTTAACATTCTCTAAGAGTTTCCTTTGTATTAATTATTAATAAATAACGTGGATATATCCAGATCTGTAAAAAAAATGGAGTTAAAATCTTGTCTTAGATGGTGGGCATTTCATATAGGTATTATTTAACAGAATTTGTGGTTTGAAAAACATTTTTGATAATTTTGAGAGCTAATGCAAAAAACTCTACTATTATTTTAAACGGGTTATTTTAAATAAAATTTGCTGAAACTTTAATGCAAATAACTTCTTAACATCCGAGGATAAATTCATGAATTTTATTGTACATTTTTCGATTTTCCCATAGCTTTTCTTTAATTTTAAGCGGATCTATACAAGCAAACAGATATTTGTATATCTATTCAGTAATGAATAACTTAGATTGCCGGATAAATGTTTCGTCTTTTGATAACAAAATAATAATAATATTGAACTTGTTGTTTGTTTTTCCATTTCAGTTAAGTTAACTTAATGGTTTATTGTTGACATTTATTATTTATTTATAATATAATAATAATAATAATAAAAAAGCTTTTATATAGTTATCCGAGAAAAAGTCAATATAAAAATATTAACTTTTATTAAAGTTAGTGTGTAATTAAATTGACATCGAAACTGGTAATAACGAGCAATGGCTTACGCATTTTGAATATATACATAATAAATCTGCCTGAATTTTTGAAAGTTTCCATACTTTAGACGCCAAGGATATCTCATTTTATTATTCAGAAATTCAAATTCATTTTATTATTCAAGAGCTACGAGAACTAGAACTAGAGCAGCTCAAAGCACATCACGTTAGGATTTTCGCAAGTTCAGAAATGTATATAGAAATCTTTTCTATTATTAAGAAATATAATTTCAAAAAGCAGAGAAAAATCATTGCTGCTTGTAAGAACATTATTATTTTTATTTCCAACAACAAGAAACATATTTTAGTTTCAGGGCGATTCTGATTTTATTTTGGTTTTTAAATTTCAGGTCGATTTTTTTTTCTGAGTGTAGTAAAATATTAAGTGTAAATGCTTGATTTATGTGTGCAGACAGATAATTATATAGTTAGTCGAGTAAGTTGTTTTATCGCCTTTATTAAATGGATTGCATAAGCCTCTTGGCATCCATAGCCCAAATGCTGTAACTGCATTTGTCTTTGTATCTCCGATAGAATTTTATGATTCAAACAACTAAAAATGGAACATTTTTTGTATCTTCCAGTGTGTGTGTGTGTGAGTGTGTGGGTGAGTGTGTGGGTGAGTGTGTGTGTATCATCAGAGTGACAAAGTTGAGACATTAGCAAACAGAAACTGTAGCATATATTTTGACTGCTTGTTGTTGCCGCGACTATTGTTGTCAATGTGGGTGTCTGTCGTCATTGTTGTCGTCATTGATGTTATTGTTGTTGTTGCTTTGTATGATTTTGCGGCTCATTTGCTTTTATTAAAATTTGCACGTTTTTCCCGCTTATCAAGCGATACAAAGCGAAAGCAGAATCCTGAAGCTGTGGCTTTGATTATGCGTAACTCCTCCTTCCGCCCACTAACTCTGCCACTTCTTCTAACACCCCACTAGCCCCTGATGTGACAGTATGTAAATGGTTGTGTGTGTGTGTGTGTGTGTGTGCGTGCGTGTGTGTGTGTGTATGTGAGTCTGAGTGAGGTTTACTTTTATGCTAATTTCAAAACAGAAATGAATAAATGTCTTTCGTTTCTTTGGTTCTGCGTCGTTTTTGCCTTTGCTTTTATTATTGTTATGTAAATTTTTATAGTTTCCCCATCATTTAGTTGCCCCCCTGCCCCATACACACACACATACACATACAATGAGGCACACACACACAATGGCCTAAACGCTTTTTCAATTCGGTTTTGTTGGGGGATTTTTAGGGGTGGTGGGATGGGTCTATTTGGTCTGTGGCTGCTGTTTCCGTCCGTTCGACGCTTAGCTTTTGAAGTAGAAAATTTAATTTTCGCATACACATACATACATATAAAAAAATATATATACATATATACATGTATATACATATATAGACACACATAATGGCAAATGCATACATTACGTGGTGCGCGCTCAAATGTAGGCAATGAAATTTCCGCTTTGCAATCCCTTTGACTCCCCAGACAGCGGCGTCGTTGGCGTCGACGCCGTCGTCGACAGCGACAGGGACAGCGGCAACCTTTTGTCTGTCATTTGTTCTAAAAATTGTATGCAATAAATAAAAATTACACGTTCAACAATTTTTATCTCGCTTTTGTGATCTGTGCCTGTAACAATGGCAGCAATTCAGTTCACTTCAGCTCAACCAACCCGACCTGTCTTGCTCCGCCCCGCCCCTTCCTGGCCCGACCCACACTCCCTTCAACCCCTTTTGCTGGCTGCCATGTAGTTGAATATGTTCGTCTTCCAATTTTGACTCTTTGGCCAACGATTTTAGCCATTGGCTTCTGCCCCACCTCGTTGCCTCCATCTTCCTTCTTTTTAGCCCGACAAGTTCCTTGATAGACGACGACGTCGAACAAGTTCAATTAGAAAGAAGCAGCCAGCAGAAAAGAAGAAAAAAAAGAAGAATACAGCCTAAAAAGTACAGTAAGGAAAATGAGAGGAAAAAATGAGAAGAAACAGTCGAAGCAAATTTTGTCGCTGGCAACTCTTTTTGGTATGCGTTCCGAAGCTAGAGGCAGAAAGCTGAAGGCTGGCAGCTGGGATACAAAAGCGGCCGTCCTGGCGGGCAATCAGAACTTATGTTTACCCCAATTAAGGTAAACACGAGACCGTTTTTGCGATCCAATGAGTTAGAAACAAGATAAAGGACTAAAAGCCATACAAACGGCAACAATAAACCGGTAAGGCCCTGGACCCATACCCCAACTCCAGTTCCAGTCCCAATCCCAATCCCAGTCTCAGTCTCAGTCCTACTCCCGTTCCCAATCCCAATCCCAAACCAAATCCCTGAGAATGGAGCGTAGTCTCCTACAGCCATGCATGTTTATGTGTCGCTGGCACAACGACAACAATGACCAGGAGACCACGACGGGAACCAAACATCCCCTCGCCTCTCTGCCGAACCATGATTAAAAATTGTGCAAGCGTTCTGCGGTCCGTCAGTATATGCATGTGCGTACCTGTGTGTGTGTGTGCGTGCGTACCGAACCCAGCGGCAGAACTGACCAGCTCTATCTGTCGCATTCCAAAAGCTGCCGAGTGCGATAGAGATAAAAAGGCAAAGTCGCAAAATCCAAAACCAAAGTCGTTCATTTTTATTGTCCTATCGATGGCCAGCATTCCAAAGCGTGGATGGCTCAGCTAAAAATGAGCGCGTGACACGACAACTAATTCCGATTTGCGAGCTTCGATTCAAGAGCTCTGTATAATTGCAATTACTGAATAACTCGTATATCAAATTGTTCAAAGTGCAAAAATAATTTCAAATGAATGCTTCATTTAAAATAAATATTCAAATATATTTTCGTGAAGCTCAGGTGTGTCGAATATTTTCAAATCAATTGATCAAGTGATCAAGTCGCTTAAATCTGGAAGTAACCAGGTCCTCCTCTCTCAAGTGTAGCACAATCCAATCAGTTTCTGCTAGTAGTCAAAGTAATTTCTAACCTAGAAAACTACAATTTTTGTAGCTGCATTCCACTCCACTTGCTACTACCTCTTAATCCTTATTTCGCTGCTTGCTCAACTGGATATATTGTCTGAATACTATTCGCACTCAGCCACGGGCCGATTTGATTTGAAGATTTGCATTCATAGTTCGCCCAGTCACGACCAGGCACGAGTTCAGCTTTATGGGCAACCCTTTAGCTGTCAGCTCCTTCACCCCCTCTTCCCTATCAAATTACCTATCACTTTGCCAACTAGCAACCCGCCGCTTTGGAGCACTTGTCTGTCGGCAGGTCTCGTAATACTCATTAGCCATAACGACCTGCAGGCAGCAGCTGCGTTCGCATCCATAACCGTGTCCATGTCCATGACCATGTCTGGGCGCCTGTCTATCGTTGCTATCTGTAACTGTATCTATTGGCCCTTGGGGCAGGCACGCAGCGCTGGCACAGATCAAAGCTCGGCGGAAGCGGCGACGGTGGTGAGGGTGGTGCCCGTGGTGCTGCTGGTGGGGCAGGTGGGGTTCGTTTGTTTTGCTTTGTTTTGTTGTGATTCGATTTGATTTGATTTGATGTGGTTCACTTCGCTTTTTTGGCATAGTTTGCCCAGAAACTGATTTGGGTAAGCAGGGGAGTCAGAGGGGGGAGGGGGTGTGTAAGTAAAGAAGAGTGAGTAGGGCTACGGAGAAGAGGGGAGAGTGGAGCGGAACGTGGCCTATCTGCGCCTTTCCACTATTTACACAGCTCATTTTATCTAGTTCGATTGGCAATTTCTGTTGAATGCTTGTTGCCACTGACAGACGCAGCCCGTTTACCTGTAGCCTGAGGCTGACCCACTCAACTCCCGACTCCAATCCCAAGTCCAAGTCCAACCCATTCACCCATTCACCCATCCACCCACCCACCAGCTTATAATTGTGCCTGGCAACAAACAAACACGCTATCGGTTTTTGAATCTTAAGTTCTTTGAACAAAATCAAAGACTTCAATGACGCAGCCAGCTAAAAGTTAACTAAACAACAACACACACACACACACAGAAATACAACTTCTCTTCCCACTCATCAAGCTCAAGGGTATTCGTGTGTGTGTGTGTGTGTGTATGTGTTTGTGTACATTAAAGGGCGGATGGCCAAATCGCAACAAATGGAAATTTTGTCAAGCTTGAAATCCTTTTATAATGACAAAAGGTTTCACCTCTAAGCCGATTACAGCAACGGAGACATTTGGTTGCAACACTACGCTCCTAACGTGGCCAGTGACGAGGACAAGGACAAGCATGAGGACGAGGACGAGGACGAGGAATCAGTATACTTTTAGGCACCAGCACACCTGCTCCAAAAAAGGTGCCACAGATCTGAGCAAGAGTGATTGTGAGGAGAGGAGTGGAAACGAGGAAAGAGGAAAGACAGGCAGGCAGGAAAGCGCATTTGAAACTTTCACAGAATACGGCGATTACTTTTGTAATTAGTTTCGAGCCGAACGCAGCAGTAAAGTAACTAAAATCAAGAGAAAAAAGAACAGCATCTTGGGCAGGCTGAGGATTCCATACCCACTTTGACCGGAGTCCACCTGATAATATCTCAATTTAATTATTAGTTAAACGAAATTCAGCCAACTGTTTCCATAAGAGTTATATGATATAGTATTCTGATGTTCATTTTATTAATACAGATACAACTAGGTGATACAAGCTAGTCTCTGAGGTGCGAGACACAGATACACAGACAGACCTGGCGATATACCCTAAGCTGTTTATGTCTATAAACCTTATGGGGTCGGAGATATTCTATCCAATATTTGCAATCAAATTTCAAATAGTAATTCCGATAATAATAACAGATATGTACATAAAACTTATAAAAACAGTCTCCTCATTTTGATTTACCAACGCCTATTTATTATTTAGTTTGTGCACCCAATTGAATCCTGGCAGCAATGCACACGGATTGAATTTGTTTGGATTGAAGTACCCTGTCTCGAATGATCTGCTGGCAAAAAAGTCAACAATCAGATCGGAAAATCAAGTATTCGGTGGTTGCTCCACCCGGGAGTAGTGGCAGCAGGAGCCGCAGCATATGCCTCAAAAGAATGCAGAAGGCCATTGGCTTGCTTCATTGAGACGTGACAAGCCAAATTGTTGATAGGTGGTATGCGCACCAGGGAGACGGCGACGCAGAGGGGACAGATGACCCACGTGGAGTCCATTTGAATATACTACCTACTCTCCGTTGTTGAGTTTTTCAAAATTAAAAATTGGTTTTGTCACTGACTTCCATACTTGATTCGTCCTGTTAGCATTTGAGTGCTTGAGTATATATTCACTTGCCGGTACTTCTGGGGAACATATTGAAAGTGTTGGCCTTTAGTCTTGCATTACCGAGTAGTTAATTGTTGTTCTCCTCATTTTTGGATCATTTATTGTTACAATTACAGATGCCACAGTAACTGGGTTAACCTAACTGGAGACTTTTCGATATCTAGCAATATTGGAACCCCAAAGAGATCAAAGCAATCATGTCATGTTATGCAATTCCTTCAACTCTACTGTTTGCTACACATTCGGAAACTATCTTAATGTGTATTTAATGCGTCTTTAGATTTCGAATCTACTCCGTAAATGCTACTGGCTTCATTCCTACGCTGAGCCCTTCCACTCACTATGCGACAGCATTTAAACGCAGGCTCAACTGCCTTTGACTTTCTCCTAACTTCATTGACACCACCTGACCAGTCCGCGGAGTTACTCAAATTCTACATCCGCTGGGGCATGTGCCGTCTCTCTCTCTCACTCTCTGTGTGTCTCTCTCTCTTTCTGTCTCTCTGCAGGTCTCATGTGTGCATAATACATCAAAATGCATTTCGTTTGTTCGCGCTTTGTACATAAATTTCATGCAAATTGACTAATTAATTTTTGCTCAATGGATTCTTATCGTGCAATGCACTGCCATAAAAACAACACACGAGCCATGCGAATATTTGCATACCACACATGAGAGTGAGAGGGTCTGCAAAGGGGACTGGGGTTTTTGGTTGTTGACGGCGGGTTGTTGGTTAGGAGTTGGGAGTTGAAACGAAGTCAGGATGCGCCCCGGATAAGCTCACGAGGCACACGAAAAGTCACCCGCGCACTTGATGATGGGTTGATGGTGGCGGTGGTGGTGGTGGTGGTGGTGGGGGTGGAGGTTCGGGAGGATTGATTTGCTTATACAGCTAGTACAACTGCGACTGCAACAGCTTCTGCTAAACACACAGGCTGTTCACACAGAGTCCGCAGGTTGCGGCACAAACAACACTTTTAATGACGGATATTAGGCATGGCCACAACTATGGCGCAGACTACGACCACTGGAGCTCTAGTTGTTGTTGTTGTTGTTGTTGTTGTTGTTATTAGGGTACGTGTAAGTGCAGCAAGGAGCATAAAATGTACAATATTTCCGTGCCCCTTTTTTCTGTGTGTGCTGCAGGATGAACAAAATAAGAATGGCACTAGGCAGCGGGTAACAGGTAACAGTCCGTCCAGACAGGATGTTTAGGGGGACTGTGGGGTAGTCAGCCGATTTAAGCCTGCCAAATATGCTGATTGCAGCAATAATGATGATTATGTTTGCCTGGCCTGCATGCGCGACGCAAATTTGTTAGCCAAAGCGGAAGGAAGTCGAAGCATTGACAATGCCAGCGACACGAAACGAGTAGCAACAATAGCAATAGCAATAGCAACAACAACAGCAACAACAGTTGCAGTTGATAGAGTAAAACTGTTGCAGTTGCAAGTGAGCCAAGTCACTACAATGACGAGCAACAAAAGCATTTAACGACTTGCAAATGCGACCAACCGTCCGACTGTCCAGCTGGCTGACTGACTGACTGACTGACTGACTGACTGACATATATTCAAATGCGGTAGACACTGCAGGGAAAGGGCCAAAACTCAAATACTGGCAACAACATGCCGCAACAGTTATTCACTATTCAGATATACATTTATAAACATGTGAATATGGCTAATGTATATATATATAATAAATATATATGTATATAAAATAAGTACTTAATAAAATAATATCCCATAACTTAAGATAGAACCGGAATCACTAGAAAATATTCTTTCCTTCTACAAATGCTTTTAACGTTTAAAAATTGTTTGTCTGATTGGATTTTCTTCTAGGTTTATCTAATGCTTGCAACAGATGTTGAGCCATTTTAAATTTTAATATACCCAGACTTATTATATCCTTTACATATTATTATTATTATTATAATATTATAAATATTATTTTCATTTAAAACTTTTAATTTAATTTCCCCTTTTTAATTGTATATAATTTAATTAATTTAATAAAGCCATAAATTGGACCGAATGATTGTGTATTCGTGTGTACTCTACTAGAAAATACTCCATATTCCACTGTACAATTCTGTTATTAATTGATTCAATAATATTGTAGCAGCTGCAAATTAAATAAAGTTTAAAAATTACCTGAAACCAATAGCTAACTCAAAGCTTTCAAGAGTTTCAGATATCGAGGAAGGTTAAAACAAAAGATTTCCATATTTGTGCCTATGATTGTCAAAGCTCATGGAAGAGCCATGCCTGCGTGAATCTGTAGAGTATACAACAACCCTTTTGTCCAATGGGGGAGGAGGGCAAATTATTGTATTGCGTGTGGCAAGTTTTCAAGCACTTGCAGCCAAAACGCAGGCAGCACCGGATGAATCGCTGCGGCCATATTAGCAAAGTGAATAGCTTTTTATTTGTAACGGAAATGTTAAAATTATTCTCAGTTTGTTTGCTATTGTTGCTTTTGCTTTTGCCGTTTCTGTTGCTGTGACTAGTGTCATTGTGGCCAAGTACCAACAAGTATTGAGCAATAGCAACTGCAGCTGTGTGGTCGTGCTTGTGGCCCAGCCATTACTTCCTCACATGTCCAAGAGCTGCTTGGGTGCAAATTGCTTTTAGCTGCTGCTATTACCAATTTTCGACTCGAAAGCTTCGTTTTGCTTATATGTGTATCACTGACGATCCCCAAAAAAAAGTCAGCTGCAGCTGCAGCTTCAGCTTACCGCTAGTCGCCAGAAAGTTTTCCCCTAACAATTATTATTTGTTTCAGCAGCTTTTCATTTTATTCACAAATGAGAACGAAAAGGAGCGACTTAAAATAAGTTCAGGTACTGGACTTATGAATAATCATAAATTAAACAAATGCTTGCAAATTAAAATTTTAATTAGTTGAAATAGATTGCTGCAATTTGTTATAGAAGTAGAATTGTCTTGACGTAGCCACATTTGTCATGCTTGAGTTTCTTGGCTAGAAAACAATTTAAATGTTGGCTGCTGGTTTAATTCTGTGGTTGATCTACGCTTTTATGACAGTCGCTAGTTGCCACACAGCGCTGCATGCATCCTCTGCCCCCCCCTTATGTCCCTGATGAGCAGGGAGCATTTGTGCTCCCAGCTGATCGCTCCACTTGCCACACAAAGTGCGATGCAATTGGCAATCGATTGAATGCACAGCAACGCAATGCAATGCTTGCCACTTGGCCTGCACTTTGAGCTGTTGATTTATGTATGTGCTGGGTCAAACGTCTTGCTCTTTTGGAATTTAATTTAATTTATATTTCATTTGCGGGATGCGGCGAAGCGAGTGGAGTCAAGTCGAGATTCGAGTCGAGTCGAGTCGAGTCGCGTCGAGTTGAGTCGAGTCAAGTAGAGAGCCCCTGACCAGATCCGTGTCCATGTTCCTTGGCAGTGCCTGTGGCAGAGGCAGTGGCAGTGGCAGTGGCAGAGGCAGAGGCAGAGGCTGCTTTGCCGTGGCATGCTTTTTATGCATGTCGCCATTAACTGGTCTCTCTTTCAATCTCTCCCTCTCCCTCCCCCTGTCTCCTTTTCCCTTTCATCTGTCTGTTTGTCTGTCTCTGTTTTTTCACTCGATTCCTTTGATACTGTGGAATTGACGCGCAGTACATTAGTGTGACAGGGTCATTCGCTTGCCACCCAATCGGTAGACCGGCTTCTTCACCCAACACCCAACATCCGTCAACCAACATCCAGCATTCCGGCAGCGTGCCCCTGGTCCCCTGCCCCTGGCCCCTGGCCCCTGGCCCTGCATCAAGGATCATCAAGATTGCATCGTCTGTTGGTTTGGCTTTGACTTCGGCTTTGGCTTTGGCTCTGGCTTTGGCTTTGCCTTTAGCTGTGGCTTTGGCTTGTTTGGCTTGCATTACTCGTGGGAAATCAGTTTAATGGAAATTATAACATTCGATTACTTTTCAAACTAAACTCAAAACATGCGGGCAGCTACAGTTGAGTGTCTGCTCTCCCCCCTCTCCCCTCCCCTCCCCTCCCCAACAAACACACACACACACACCTATCAATTGCTTTGTAGCTCGTTCAGCCCGGTGACTCTCGGTTCTAGTCGTTGCTGTGTAACCAGCCGTGCAACAGCAGCCTCACCTCACCGAACAGTTTTGTCAAATGCCTACAAGTATGCAGCAAATAACTGGAAAATAACTGGAAATACACACTCGCACACACACACACACACAAACACGCTCAAGCTGCAAGTTTAAAGCAGGCATTGGCTTGGACACTTTTTCATTTTCCATTTTTCATTTTTTGTATTTGTATTTTTCTTCTTTTCTAATTTTTTTTCTCGGTTTTTTCTCTTTCTTTTGGCAGCCATTGAAATTAGTGAACTGGATTGAAGTGACAAAACAGTAGACAGCTGAAATAGCCATTTGCACGGAATTAAACAAACTACTCATCTGGTTTCCCATTTCCCGTGAGCTTGCCTGTGTTCTCTCCTTCTTTTGCTTTCAATTTTTGACAGTCCCTTCCGTTTCTGCTGATTAAACATAGACATTAGACATTAAATAGACGAACGCACATCTTTTGACAGCTGGAGCCGAGTAGAATATAACGAAGAAAATAAAAAGTTGTATTAACTGTTAACTGTTATTTTGTATAATATATTTATAGACATTAGCTACTGGGTCATCTTTAGCGGAATGAAGTATCTCCACCCACTCAAAAGTATATACGTTCGTGATCAGGATCAACAGACGAATCGATTTTGCCACAGACGAATCGTATAAAACGCTGATTAAGTTTATTTGTTTATTTGTTGGTTTTTTTATTCGATAACTGCACCTGTTTCACTAATAATAATGCAAGTCGATTTCACATAACAATTAAAAACACGGGTGTAACGATTTCGTTTTTCAATCGATATATATTTGATAATGATTGGCATATTATCGATAAATTGTTCAGATTGTGTTAGAATCGGACAGGAAACGCAAAATGTTGTTAGCCAAACCGAATCTTCATATTGAACCAGACTAATAAGTCAAGTACAAGTCTATATAGATATGCAGCATTTGCAAAAGTACAACTAGTAATGTTTTTAGCTTTACTGCAACTACAAATAGTTTTTCTCTAAATTCGCTCTTTACGGATATAAAAATGATATTGAGTTGAGGATTCTCCTGAGACTGAATGTTTGTTTAGTGTTTTGTATTTTTGTATTTTTTTTTTTTTAATTTCTTTATTTTTAATGCTGTGCCTGCATACCGGCTACGTGATGTCTCGTGTGTGCAGGCAACAGCTTTGCTGTGTGTGTGTGAAGGTCATGTGGCATGCATGGACACCACTCAGACTGGCAGGCAGTGCGCTTGAAAATGCAATGCAGAAATGCAGAAATGCTCAGCGTCGATGTTGAGTTTAATGAAGTGCAACGAGAATCGAGCAATTGAAATGCATTAAATGTCTGCTCCTTGGCCTGCTCCTTGGCCTCCTCCTCCTCCTCCTCACCTGATGCCTGATGCCTGACGCCTAAAGTCGCCGACGGCGACGCACAAATCAAGGTGGAACTGCTGTTGTTGGTGTTGGTGTTGGCGTTGGTGTCGTTTCTGTTGCTGGCATCATCAAGTGCCGTTAAACATGCCACACGCATCAAAGCGAAAATGCTGCAAATACCTAAAAATATAGGCAAGTAAAAAACGAACATGCGGCATGAAAAGCACGAGCAGCAAGCAGCAAGCGCCATGAGTGCAAAATAAACCAAGCACAAAACAATCAAAAAAATAAAAACAAAACAACAAAAATAAGAAATAAAACACGTAGAAGCAGCAGACACACACACACACATATATATAAATATATATATATATATATATCTGCCATTTTCCTCTCCATAAAACAGAAATAAAGTGTTCCCAGCTGCTGTTACGTCGCTGTTAAGCCACTGTTATCTGCCAATAACAATGGTTGACACACTGACGTCAACGTCGCTGCCAGCGTCGCTGCCTGCGCGTGCGCTTCGTTCTTTTAGCACACAAGCGACACGAAGCTGCACGAGCAACGTGGCACTTCGTATTCTTGCATTTTTTAGCACATGACCAGGCGCAAACGAGGACATTCAGCTGCACACAGCCCTTGGCTGTAGTCGCAGCTGAACGCAACGGACGACAACTTGCCGTGAACACCTTCGACTCGCAGTCCTCTCATCGAATTTGCGAGATTTGTTCAGATTTGAGTGGGCAAAAATCATACAGCAAAATGCATTCGTCAGCAGTCAACGCCAGCTGGTGCTGCTGGTGCTGGTGCTGCTGCTGCTTGATGCCACTTGAAAAAGTTGCTGACTAGCTGGCTGGCAACTTTGTCTTGGCCATCAAGCGAAATGTCATCCGTCAGTTGTCAGCCGTCAGCGGTTCGCTGTTTATGTTGCACTGTGCTGCTCATTAGTGCTACGCTTATGATGATAATTTGGATTAAGCCACAGGAGCAGAACCGAAACGCACAGCAGCAATCGGAAGCGATTTGCATTTGGGCTTGACATAAGCCATAAGCTATTCGGCTCAATAGCACACCAGGCCAGCCAAATTGAAAACAAAATCAACATCAAAATCCAAATCCAAGTCAAAGTCCTTGTTCAAATTGCATTCAACTCATGTTGAGCTAGGCAAGTGCATAGTTATACAACTAAAAAAATCAAATAAAAAGTATTTGCTTGTGGCTAGCTTCTGCCAATAAGCAACAAATTCAGCTGGTATCAAGTGAAAGCAATATTCAATTTTTTCAACATTACACACAATACACACACATTGCTTATATTATTTTAAGACTTTCAGTTGCAGTCATTAAGTTGAGCTTTGAGTTGTACGAAATATATAGTTACTGAAACATTATTTCTTTAATGAATAAAATAATGTATAAATATTCCGATAAAAAGAGTTGAAATTTTATAATAATTTTTACGGCGACATCATCCCTATCATGATAGAGCTGTTTATGACAGATGCTCAAGGCATGTGATTGTCATTTCAAATATATAATTTATCATGCGTACATTTTAATTCAAGTTGTTCTTGTTTATGGGCGAAAAAAACATTAAAAATCAGAAAAAGCGTGTATCTCAAGCATGGCGAAGATTACATACCCTTTCAGACTGAAATTGAACTGCTGGCACATAAATGTTACTATAAATTTAAAAGCTATATATATTAATTATTCGTTCTTGATAATTTTGGAGAATATTATTATATTAATATATTAGGAGAATATGCTCGGAAAAGAAATCATCTTCAATTGTAGAGATGAGCAAAAACATTGTCTTGCTTTTAGAAATAATTTGTAGATAAAAGAACAAAATGTCTAAAAATCGAACCGGTCTTATGAACACATCTGACAATAACTAATAAAGAAGCTAACTTTTCTATTTGTGTCCAAACTACAATGTATATATATTTAAAATTGCTTATTACGGAAATTAAAGACATTCGATTTTTGTAATTACACTTACATCTATATGTATATATCTTATATATATCTTGAAGTTTGAAAGTGGATCTCAGATGTAAAATCTGAGCTTCGTTTTGGATAAATGACTTACTGAGTTTGCTAATGGGATTTCTGGCAAATCGTTGATGTAATTAGCATAATGCAAACTTAAGAGCAAATACTTGACTATTCTTAATGCTATTTCTTTCTCTTTCTCTTCCTCTATCTTTCTTTCTGTCTCTCTCTCTGTCTCTCTCTCTCTCTCTTTGTCTCTCTGCAGATTTGGCTGATGGTTTGATAAGCCAACCGAACAAACACATAGACACTTATGTTACCTGCTTTTTTGCGAGTCATTTTAGCTGCATTATTTGTGCTGCTTAAATGCGCAAAAAACGGGTGAAAAAAGGTAAAAAAAAAAAAGCAGAGATGAGAAGCGAACAAAATTATAATAATAAATAAAAGCGAGTGGCAGGCAACTCGACGCAGCGGTTTCACACGCAATTAACATATTCTCTCTGTTTCATTAAAATTGTTGCACTTTCTAAGGGGTTACAACTGCCCTTGCACCTGACCACCCCTGTCCCCCCCTACATAGAGCAGGATTGTGTCCGGATTTTGCTGTGCTTTTCCTGCTTGCCTTTCGACACATGCACTTTTTAATTATTTGTTGATTTTTTTAATTCGCTCTCGCTCTCTCTCCCCTTTTTTCAATTACTTATGCAACCATGTTGGGGGGGGAGGAAGGAGAGAGACAGAGGGATAGAGGGAGAGAAAATGCGCAAGTAATTGTCTTTGGGCTAAGCCTGAGATGGAGCTTTGGTTTGGGGAATTGCGATTTGCGTACGGTTTTGGTTTTGGTTTTGATTTTGGCAGGATCAAAAGAAGTGGTTGAAGGCGGTCGACGCTGACTGTTGAACAAGTCCTGCCAAATGCTATTTACATTTATGCCACCTCCATTTGTAGTCGCATTAAACAATTAACAATTGTAATTGATAATCAATTAGTGGTCACAGCAGCGAGCTGCCAACATCTGCTTAAATAAGCACACATATGTACACACTCCTATATTACACATATGTATATTAAGCTAATTATTATCAACTATGACACGCCGAAGCTCATAATCACTACAGCCAAATTATTCCGAAATATGACAGCAGTTCACAAAATGGCATGCGCTCAGACAATTAAAGACAAAAACACTAGAACGTATTTTTTAATAATAGATTTAATAACAAGTGGCTGCAATAAAAACTTTGTGGCCAGTACTCGTCTTTTTCGTTTATTAATATATATATATATATATTTTTTTTTTTAGGGCTAAAACGGGTTTTTCTGACAAGCTTGGCTAACAACTGCTGTTGTGTTAATTACCAAAAAAAACACGAATTCGAATTCGAATGCGAAGCACATAAAAATATGAATGTAAGCAAAGTCAAAAGTGCCCGCTGATACGAGTATATGTGTATCTGTGAATGTATATATATATATACATAAATATATGAATAAATCATTAAACTGTAGCAGCATCAGCAGCTATGAAGTGCGGCATTTGCGACGTTTGCCGCAAGTAAACAGATTCCAATTTGCTGGCCCGTTGAAATTAACAATTATTAATAGCCAGGCCGAGAGCAGTAGAATACCAGTTAGTCGAACTTTTAGCCTTAAATAGCATTAATTGCCATCTCAGTCAAAGCAATTTATCACGCTTTAAGCTTATTAAAGCTTTCAAATTATCAAGCAACGTGTACATCACATTCTGCTGCGAATCAATTATTAAAATATTATATAATTTAGCCATAAGCCGAGAGCAAGTGCTTTAAGATTTAATACCCAATAAAGGCAGTTAAGCGCAAGTAAAGATTGCTGATGTTTTTAATGGATCCAAAAGCTCATTCACTCACATTTATAAGTTGTTAACTGATTATTTGTGGGGACACTCTCAAATGTGGCATTACCTGGAGCGAGAGGACAATTGGAGAGTGCAAATTGTAAGCAATAAATATGCTTTTAGCCACAGCCAAATCAATTTATACAGTTTGAAGCTTGCTTGAACTCTCAGGGTTTTAGACAATGCAAAGGATCATCTCTCTCTCTCTCTCTCTCTTTCTCTATTTACCTCTCTGTGTATCTCACTCCCACCCACTCATATACAAACAACTACATTAATTTCTGGCCTCATCTATTTATTTAAATTAAGAACAGGTTATTTACCACCAAAAACACATTAACCAATACGATTTCAATTTGCTTTCCGCAGAAAAGATTTCTTGCGCATTTTTTTCCCGGTGTACGCGATTAATTCTCGCGTAGCGTATCTGAGAAAAGTCCCCCAAAATAAACACAAATATCAAATAAATTTCGTAGTTAGTCAATTTTTGGCTATTGATAAAAAATAAGAAATAAACATAGAGAATTTTGAAGTCGGGCATAGCCGACTGCGAAATACTTTGATAACATACGTTATAACAGCTGACAACATATTGCAAGGAACAGGATGGATGTACCCAAAAAATACTGCCCAAGTTTGCCTTTCAAATTGCGGTAGACTTAAACCAGTAAACTTCCTTAGAAGTTTGGTAAATGTAGCTCTTATTTTACGGGAATGGATTGAGAAAAATTATGGAGAATGTTCCTACTAATCTTCCTTACAGGTTTGGTAACTATAGATCATAAATTGTGGGAGATATGGGCTTTTATCGATTTCAGGATTTTTTAAAAGATTTACTAGCAATAACCTTTCAAATTTGATGACTCTTGCTTTCAAATTGTGTGAGATATTCGGTCTTATCGATTTACGCTAACAGGTGTATCGGTTTAGGGAACGGGCATGGCCATCCAATGTCTTATCGATCTCTTAGAGGAGTTACTAGTAACAGACTTTCCAAATTTGGTGACTCAAGCTTACAAATTGTGTGAGATATGCCCATTTCGGATTTCTAGGAAAATGAATATGCCGATCCTTGATGGAGGTTACCAGGAAATTACTTTTCAAGTTTGGTCACTCTATCTTTAAAATTGTTGGATATATGCGGACGTATCGATTTACACTTACCGAAATATCGGCATTGGCGATGGGACAGTATGGCGTGGACGTGGCCACAAAAAATTGTTATCGGTTCTCAAAAGCGGCCACCAGTAACAGAGCTACCAAATTTGACGGCTCTAACTCAAAAATTGCGGAAGACATTGCTATTTAAAATCTTAAGGGGGAGGGGGGCCTTGGGGCGACGGAGATGGGCGTGGCATATGCCGATCTTTGAGGAACATCGCCAACAACCTACTTACCAAATTTGAAAACCACAGCCTTAAAATTGTGGAAGATATGTGGCCTTATCGGTTGCAGTTATCGATTTATCGATTTCCTAGCCTGGCCTAACCTAGTGGATGTAGCACCCCAATTTGAACACGTTTTCTGACGCGTGCATGGAACAGTATATGTTATAAGCTTCAAGTCTCTAAGGGTTCATACAGACGGACGGACATTGCACAAAACCAATATACCTTGATACCTTTGGTATCAAAGTATAAAAAAACCAGTCCATGCGTGACTTGAGTTATCGGCTAAGGGGTAGTTGAAGAGTGGGGGAGTTGGGGCATCTAGTGAGTTGTGTGTGAACCACGATCACTATAAATAAATACAGCTACTTGGCTAGGCAGTTTAGTGTTGATTGAACTGCCATAGGCAAATTAACATTGATAATGCGTAAGGAGACTTTTGTAGTGTGCCTGATCTTGGCCAGCTGCTGCTGCTGGACGAGTACAGCGTATCCCCAGAGTGAAGAGAGCTCGTCGTCAACAACAACCACAACAACAACGACAACAACGACGACAACGCCAAAGCCCGAATCAACAACAACAACAACCACCACTCCAAAGCCCAGCACAACTCCGAGCACAACGCCGAGCACAACGCCGAGCACAACGCCGAGCACAACGCCAAGCACAACGCCAAGCACAACGCCGAGCACAACGCCGAGCACAACAACACCGAGCACAACAACGACGACAACAACAACAACTACACCCAAGCCAGATGATGACGCCGAGGCAAAGGAGCTGCTAATGAAATGCGAGCAGCTGCGTAGGCGTCACAAGAGGGGCAACTCCTCATCGGAGGAGGATAGTGGTGAGCAGAAGTCCGAGAAGAAAGAGCGCAAGAAGCTGAAGAAGATGTGCAAGGAGCTGAAGAAGGAGCAGGAGCGCAAAGAGAAGCGCCAAAACTCCGATAGTCTGAAGGAACTCTCAGACGCATTGCGCAACTACCAAATGAAACAGAAGAGGGGAAGGCATTAAACTATTATTATGTCATATTCAACAAATGCAACTTTTTCTTACCTTTTTTTTTTTTTTTATATATATGGCCATTGTTAACTTTAATGGTAATAAACATGCGTAATTGTGAAATGGATGATCTGATAAATTAGTAGTGGAAAGCTGTGACCCACTTGTAGATCGTTGACGCGATATGACTGCTAATTGACAACTCAATCAACAACAACAGACACGACTTAGATCATTCGATTAGCGACATTTCTTTTTAACATCCACAATTTTCTGGCCCCCCCTTTATCGGTAATATATAATTATTAGTATTCAAATACAATGTTGAGCCATCCTATTAATGCATGCTCATAGTTGTACCTCATATATAAGGATGTGACAGAGAATCAAAATTGTTTGTATACAAAATCTATTCAAAAAGTAACCTTAATCAAAGTGAAGAAACCAAAACACAAATTTTAACAAAATCTAGATTTAATAAAGTTGTCACTTGGACAAATTGTCTATATTGTTCCGGATTCCAACTGCCGGGTTTTGAGATTTCCATATTTCGACGCAAGGCTAGAAGATTGCTCAATATATGTATCAGACAAGTTGATTGCTTGTAACTAGAATTATGCTTTTCCATAATATATTTATAAATGCAAACCTGCTTATGCAGATCTAAGTCGGTTAACTCGCACAGCATATATGCGCATATTAAATTAACCGAACAGCGAGTGGTGTTTTTTTTTTTTTTTGATTATTTGTTCAATAAATTGAATTAGATATTTATTGGAAAGTTTCGTTTCGATTTATAATGTATTCACAAAAATTGAATTGATGTTGAAAAGTGAACTTATAGCAACTAGCAACATTTTAAATTGGAAGTCTATAGTTTTCAATAGCAGATGTCTTTTTATAAACACATAGTCTGCAGGCACGTTTGCTGAATTCAATTTCATTTGGATGTTCAAAGTGCTTTACCGACAGCAAAAACAAATAAATAAAAAAGTGGAAAAACATAACATAAAAATCAGCTGAAAAATTGTGATCATAATGGAAGTTATAAATAATTCCAATTTATCATTGGCTGAAGTTCGTTAATTAAATTTGAGCATTTTAGACCTGCTCAACTTGGCGTTTGAAGCAAACATTCCACGGTCCCAAACCCATTGGTAAAATTTGTTTAAGCCGCTGTCTGGGGTCGAGCGATGTTCTTTTTCTTTTGTTGTTCTTCATTTTTGTTTTGTCGATCGCTTCAACAGCTAATTTGCATTTACGAAATACAACAAGTCAAGCAATAAGCAATAACACAAACAAAAATTAAACAACATGCAAATGTTGAGAGAGTTAAAAGTTGGTAAGTAGGCAAGAATGATAATGAAGCCGCAGTTCAGCCATTGAACTCAGCAGAACGCTCGCCATATAGAAAGCCAAGAGTTTATTTTTCTTATTAATTATTTATTCATTTTTTTTTTTCGTGCAAAAAGTAGCCAAGACTGTGGCCGCGACTGCGTGTGGGGATGAGGCGCCTTAAATGGGTCGACCCGGCATTAGGCGTACTTTGAACTCTTGTGGCCGGGGGCCCGAACTGTGGTTAATTATGCGGCATCAAAATTTAGCAGCAACCAGCAAAAAAAAAAGAGAAAAAGAAAAGAACCGTTAATGATAATGATTTATTCACCGATATCTGCTGGACGGCGCAAGTTGATATAAGTGGCAGCTTGTTCCCACTCCCGATTCAGTTGGCACACACAAAGCAAACAATGAGGTGGTCAATGTTATCGATACAAACGTTGCTGGTCCTGGTCCCGGTCCTGGTCCTGGCCCTGGCCGGTGGCCACTCACTGGTGAGCGGTAAATTTTTTTGAATCCCATTTTGGATGAAACGGAATCAACTAAATCTGACAAATCTCTCTCAATCTCTTTCTCTCTCTCTCTCTCTCTCGCTGTCTTTCTCTCTATCTCTTTCGATCGCTCGCTCCTCTGTGTGTCTCTCTCTTTTTTGTGTTCCTCAAGCAGCACGGGATGAGCCGCGTCCAACGGCAGCGCCGCTGCTCAGCTCCACCATGAAGCCAACGACTGGACCCAAAACGGAATCGAATCCAATGAAACCGCAGATGATCATCAATGCACCACCCATGAATCAGAAGCATCTGGTGCCAGTGGACACCGCCAAGGAGACACAGCAGCTAAAGTCCACTTTGCAGGTGAAGGATGCCAAGCCATTGCAGGTGACTGGTTTCATTACCAAATCGGGCAACATCTACGAGATTGAGGATAAGAACGGCATCGGCCGCATTGAGCCACGTCAGGCTGATCAGGCTGAAGATGCCGGCGAAGGCGGCGAGGTCGGCGAGGGCGGCGAGGGCGCCGATGGGGAGGACTCCCAGATCGTTTGCACCTATGGCAATGTGGTCGTGTACAGCGATGTGCCTTGCGATGAAGTGACCGGCGTAAAAGTGGGCGACGTGCAGCCGTCCGAGGCTGAGGAGGCGCTTCAGGAGCAGCCAAACGCTGAGGAACAGTCGCCGTCCAGCGATCAAGGAGAAAATACACCACGTCAGCAGGCTCAGCAGCAGCGTCGCCGACGTCGTCGTCGTCGTCGTCCAAACAATGGCAATATGCAGCAGCGTCGTCGCGGTAATGGCAACAATGGTCTTGGGGGAAGGCGTCGTGTCATCCGAAGACGCCGCGTCCGCCCTAGCAACAACAACAACAACAACTATGGCAATCGACGCACTCAGCAGCGTCGCCGTCGTCCCAATCAGCGTCGAGGCAATGGCAACAATGGTCAGCGCCGTCCGGTTAACAGACAACAACAGCAGCAGCGTCGTCGTCAGCAGCAGCGTCGTCGTGCGCAGCAGCAGCGTCGTCGCCAGCAGCAGCGGCAGCCACAACGCAGACGCCAGCAACAGCGTCAGATTCACGACGGCGACGAAATGTAAAAGGCCAACAGATGATGATAAAAGTAACAACGCTAAATTGCACGTTCTATTGTCACCTTTTCCATCGCTCAAACAAACAAATAAAATGTTAAAAAAAAAAATAAACAAATTAGAAAAAAACACCTCAGCCTTTAACGCCAACTGCCGCATCCAGCTTCCGAGCTTTGTGCTTGTGTCCCTGAGTAGCTGTTTAGAAAACCATCGTAATTGAAATAAGACTGCTGTGCATTGAGTGCATTCGACACGGAAATGCCCTCAATTCCATTTCTGCTTTTTTATGGATGTTATAACTGCAATGGAGAACTGTCCATTTATTATTAAGAGTTAGATGTGCAAGGGTATGTAGCAGACAGGAGGAAGCATTTCTGACCCCAAATAGTGTATATATTCACAGCCGAGTCCATTCAGAGATGCCCGACTGTCCTTCTGTACGAACTAGCTGGTCTCAGAGACAATAAAAATAGGAGACCTCAAATTTGGAATACATGTTCAATATAATAAAATCGATTCAATATCGATAACTCTTCGCTTGCCGATTATCGATACAAATCGATTTCCGATAAATTGTATATATATATATATATGCTGTGAGCAGCAGGTTTGAGGGTATCTTCTAGTCGAGCTATCTCAACTAGAGCAATCTGAGTTGTTTTTGTTTTGGTAGATAACTTTTATTTTAAGAGAAATTCTTTGAATACTCACCATTCGCAATAAATAAACAAAAACATTTCATTTGAATGGGAAAGTTGTTGTTAGTGATGCTCAGTCAGCTAGTTATATACATCTAACGAGTTGTTACTGTGGGATTAGAGTGCTGTTGGGTGGCAACGCTGGTTAACAGATCTGACAGCAGCAGCATTAGTAGTAAAAGAAGAGTCGTAGAAGAACTGGAGACCAAGTGTCGAGTTCGTGAAACACAGCGTTAAGATCGTCAAAGTCCCGAGTCTCTAAAGTTGTACAGTTGTCGGTGCGTCGAGGAAACTAGTCGTTGATTTTTAAAGTCGAAAATTGTAATTTCAATACTCATATTTCACAATATACCTACAACTATGATACATAATCAGTTCTACAAACATATGCATACATGTATATATATTTGTGTTGCATACTTTTATCTAACAATCAAATTGTTATCTATATATATGATAATCTGCAGATTAAGTTCTACCTTGCTTCGAAAAGTATGTTATAATTATGTGAAATTCACTAGTAGAGTTCTTAGCTTACCATACAAACAGAATATGATTCAAGCTAAGTTGACATTAAGCGTTAACTGCATCCAAATTAAACAATTCAAGGCAAATCATTGTACAATATGGGGTTGGACATATCTTCTTCAATTATTTGCAATGGAACTCACTGCTAGCAGTTGGTTGCGGTTGCGGTTGCGGTGGTGCCCCAAATTGTTGGCATCACATCTGTCGCAAGTCACATTCCAAGGAATGGAAATTCTATGTTATGTGTGGTACTTAAGTTAGCCAATTAAAAATTGATTTCATGACTGACGTCCAGGCATGGATTTTTAGGATGACTATTTCTTAACAATGAACAGCTGCCCAAGCTTACTTAATTTTTCTTATACTTCACTACATATTTCCAGAGCTGTCCCTACGACACTTCGGGGGTTCAGTCCTGTTTTTGAATATGCATAATCGATATTCTGTGCTTGCTATTTGTGGCAAAACGAATCGCTTTATATGTGATCCAATCGCATCAGCAAATTGCAGTGATATATTTATTTAAATAAGACAGAAATGTATGTTTCTTTAAAAAAGAACATCCATCCAGGGATTTGTATATTCTCATGTTAATTAATTTGTACAATCAATTTTCGTTTACCCATGCGTCCATAAATCCTAACAGGAATTCCGTGCTCTCCTTCTGAGCATCTGACAATCACCTCCTCCTGAGTTTGTCACATTGATTGTAACTAGATTTTCAAGTCGACGCCACTTTTTGCTCAACAGTTTGCCGAGAGTATGCTGTCCAAATGGAGTAGTAATGGTTGGGCAAGGGGGTTGGGCTGAGCAATATGCGTGGGGGAGGGAGCGTTCGGTTGTCCGATGGCTGCGGGTTGCGGGCTGCGGGTTACGGTCTATGGCTTCTAGGGCTGCGATGTCAGCATCAGCGTCAGTTGCAAGCAACAAGATTTTTTTTGGCGCGCGCGCTTGGGCCCAGCGCACTTAACACATAAAACAAATACAAATGCAGCAACAACAAGAGAACACAGAGCAGTTGCAAGAGCAGCAACTACGGTGAACACCCCTCACATTCCACACATTCCACACATTCCACATTGCACATTTCACACCCTGTCTCAGCTCTACCGGTGCAGCAGCAACCCTCAAAACGAGCGCAAGGAAGTCATTCAAAAGTCAACCAACTTTCTTCTTGTGAAACACGCTTAAGCGCAGAAAAAGGAAAGACTCGCACGCATATATATATATATATATATATATATATATATATGTTTAAGTATATATATATATATGTTTAAGTGTATTTTGCATGAATATTTGCGAACACAGCAGCAGCAGCAACAACAAATACAAATACAAAAGCAAATGCAAGTCGCCTGCTGATTTTCCTTTGTTGTTTGCATGCACACGAATGCGCCAAAACGGCCAACCCCCTACTCACTACCCACTACCCCCTTCCCCTCTCCTCCCTCTCCCCACCGCCATCTGTGCCATCATCTGCTGCAACTCAATGCTGAAAATATAAAAGGAAAAGAGAAGAGCATACGGCCAGATCCCAAACACAAACGGCTGCTGCACTTCTGCCCCTTCGTTCCTCTCTCGTCCCCTCTTCCTTTCTCTGTCTCTCCGAGGTGTCATCAAAATGTGCGCCACGTTAACTTCAACGTTGACGTTGACGTTGACGCTGACGCTGACGTCGCTGTTGTTGTTATTATTGTTATTGTTGTTGCTGTTGCTGTTGCTGTTGCAGTTGCTGTTGTGCATTGAGCCTGCAAGTTTATCACCTCATTGTTTTTGCATGCCGGAGCTAGATCTCATTGTCATCGCCTCTTATACATGTGTGTGTGTGTGTGTATAAGTGTGTGTTTGTTTGTTGTGTTGTGCTGCCTGGCGAGTGGTGTTGCCGCCACTCAAATGTGGCAATGTCGACATCAAGCTCAAGTTAGTGCCGTACAATGCATAAGCAAATTCGGATGCCATTTATGGTTAAGTCAGTCACAGATAGGGTTGCTAAGGCAGTCAAATGATGTCGCATCGTGTACACACACACACACACACACACACACACATATTATATATATATATAAATATATATATAGTGTTCAAGTGAATGTTCGGTAGTGAATAGAGCCGTTAGCTAACTGATAGCGAACAGGGTATTTATTAGTGCTTACTGTTAACCGTTACCGAGAGCAGGTGTATCAATAACCTTTAACTGCTTTGGGGTTAAACAACTCAAATCGCTGAGAAAAGCTCAACTGGCCAATAAACCAATATTGAACTGAGCAGGCGAACAGAAATAGAAACGCAAACGGGAATAGAAACAGAAACAGAAAAGGCTATAAAAAGCCAAAAGCATAATGCCAGGGCAAATCATACTGGGTGGGGTGGTGGTGGTGGCGGTGGCGGTGTTGATGATGGTGATGGTGGTGCTGCGTGGCTGGGCACATCATGCATTTAACTTTGGCAAACACAAAACCTTTTGGCCAAAGCGTTCCTCTCTCATACACAGAGAGGGAGAGAGAGAGACAGAGAGGGGGAGAGAGGGTAAGAGGAGAATGGGGAAGCAGCAGATATAATTTCATAAAGATAAAACAGTTTAATGTCGCTGCGAACAAAGCGAGGCCCAAGCTCAGACTAAAATATGAAATTTGAGATGGAAATTGAGCCACAGATAGAAATGGAGCAAGCGAGGAAGACAGAGAGAGAGAGAGAGAGAGTGAGGCAGAGAGAGAGAGAGAGAGATGGAGGTACACTAGGAGAGACGATTGTATGAAGGCTGTTTGAAGGACCCATTGACCCCCCGCCGATACAGCTGACAAGATGGCGGCTGGCGAGAAAAAACACGAAAAAATAAACACATAAACACTGTGAGCCGGCGGCATTCAGCGAAATGCGAAAATCTGTCAATTATTTAAATCGCCTGGGAAAAATCTGAGCGCCCAGCCAGGTCGCTTAGTCGCCCGCAGGCAAACTGAAAGTGGAGCGCCATCTTCTCGACAGCGGGCGGTCGACGTCGTGGTCCATATAGTCCCTGCCGTCCGTCCGTTTGCCACGCCGGCTAGCCGAAAACTATGTGGCCTGTTGAAGAGCTGCCTTGTCTGTTGGTAATTAACATGAAAATAAGCGCATTAGCATCTTGGATGCCAGCGGTTTATGTTGCTGATGAATGACATTGGGGTTGGCAAGGGGTTTCGTGGCAGCTGGGGGAAGGGGAGAAGGAGTTTGATGGGTGAATGCGTGGGCTTCTCTGGTTTCATGAGCTTGTCTTGGTTGGCCCCAGTGGCAACCTAGCTATGACTTCAACTTGGGCCCCTAATTATGAAATCGAAATCGAAACCGAGAAAATTCGACCAGCGAAAAACGTAAAGCGCGCAAATTAAAATAATAAATTCGCTATATTAAAGGAGGAAGTCATTAAAGACGGGGCCAAATAGGCAGACAGACTAACTGTCAGACAGACTGACAGGCAGACTGACAGACAGATAGACAGACAGTCGTTTTGTAATGACGATGAGACATTCCACGCGGCATATTGACTACTGAGCGATGAGCACTGAGCGTTGAGCCTTTTGTCTCCTGACGACGACGATGAGGACAGGGACTTGAACTGGGAAGGGGATGGGGATGGCGATGAGGACGAGAACGAGGACGAGAATGAGAATGACGACGACGTCATTAGCAGCATTTACACGTAGCACGTTGAAGCCAAAGGATAATAAGTAACGACGTCGCCTTGTCGGCGAAAGTGTGAAAAGAAAAGCGACGCTGAGACAAAAACTGACACAAATTAAACTGAAATTAGTTGCAACTCACTTCGTCCACGAGGCGATGCCTCTTCCACCTCTTCATAGTAGATGTCAACATAAACGTCTCCATTTCCATCTCCCATCTTCCATCTTCCATCTTCGTCTTGGTGTCTCTCGTTGTATTTTTGTGCTGGTGCCTGCAAATGTGTCAAGCCCAAAGTGGCTGCTAATGAGCGGCACATGGTCAGGGTAAAAGGCGTTGCCACATCAATACACATTCCAGCTATGACTCCACGCCACCACGCCCCCATCCCCCCTCCCCCAGGCTCCCCTGCATTGTGTTCTGGCCAACCATCTAAACAACAAATACCAGCTTAATTGAAACTTTAGATAGATTATCTTTGGGCTGCATTCAAAACATCTAACAATGTACATTTTTGACACAAGAAACAATCTACTGTCAAAATTAAACTTGCTTTAATTATTTGTAACAACCGTTGCAATATTACCTAACTTTATTTATTTAACAATAAAAGCATTATTATTATAACAAAAAAAAGAGAAAAGAAGGCATTCGATTGCTTTGATTGTAGCCAAATTGAAACGCAATTTATACCATATTTAATTGGTAAAGTTGTATGAAATACTTTTCCGAGTATTTTATAAGCATTGTTGTAATACAATTTGGCATGATGTACACTTTCGATTCCAAACTAATCAATAATGAATCGCAGTCAGACTGGTCCATGCACAATTCCCAAACTAGCTCTCCTCCGCTCCCACTCCCGACAGTTATTTGGCCATGTCCTCTGCTGAATTTTGACCCACATCTAGGACTCGGGCTTTGATTCTGATTGACTGGCCCGCCCTGGCCTGCACAGGCCTGGCAGCTAATGTATCCCAGCTCCGCTCTGATACATCCTCTACGAGTACGATTATACTTATACTTAAATCTATATTTGGCACAACCAAATCTTATTTCAGCCCCAGCCAGGAGCTGGGAACCAGGAACCAGTATGTAGCAGCTAAAGCATGGCTGACATAGATAGCCCAGCGTAGCCAGCACAGGCTCAAGTCAGAAGGAAATCAAATAAAAATACAAATAAAATACAAGTATATCAAATATTTTGTGCTAATTTTGTCACGCCCCCGCCTTCGAGTCCTGCCACTTGTTTACCAGCAGCAGTTTTCTTGCAGAGAGACCCAGCCGAATCAACTTTGTTTCAACTTGCCCGGGGACAAAACGCTATCGAGGGTGGGTGAGTGGTGCCGGGGCTTTTGGATAGATGGATGGGTGGCTGGGTATTTTGTAGGTGTAGGGTAGAAGATACTTTGTGTTATCAGCAGTCAGTTAGTAGCGGAAACTTTTTAAACGTTTTCGAAACAAGTTGAAATTTAAATAAACCTTCCAATTTTTGACGACTGTGCCGCACTCCCCCCATCCCCCCATCCCCTCACCATTCACCCCTCCTGCATCGCTCGTATATGAATGCCAAGTTGAGACAACAAAATCGCCAGAGAAATGAAACTTTTTGCCAGAGAATTGTAATTTCTGCCTTCAGTTTGCATTCGAGAGTTGATGCCACGATTCAGGACTCCAGACACAGAACTCAGGACTCAGGGCACGGGACTCCCGGACAGCAGGACTCCAGGATTCGCAACTCAAGACTGCCGACGAAGACTTCTTTGGCTCTTCACTTGCTTTTCGTGCCCATAAAATCGACTTAAATTTTTATTGCGACAAAAAACTGTTTGAGAAGTGAAAAGAAACCCAAGCGCAAAGTGCAATGTAGTTGAGAAAGCAGATTTCGTGTGTGTGGGTGTGTGGGTGTGGGGGTGTGGGGGATAGAGAGAGGGCGGGCAACGGTTTGTAAGTGCAGTCGACACCGTTGGTAAAATCGCATTATGGCATGGTATTCTTTTTGTTTTGGTAGGAAGAGAGTACTCTCCAACCTCTCCTATAAAACATATTTATGATGCACCCCATCTCCTTCCAGTCGCCAAGCGCCATGCGCCATACGTATCTGAGGAGCACAAAGAGAAAAGTTATCTATTTTATACGATTGCATTTCATAAAGGTAGCAAATATTTTAGTTTGCTGATCTCATGCTCAAGCACAATTGAAATTCAACTATTCTCTATTAAATTATTAATTAAAAATAATAGATGAATTCGACTAAATAGCTTCATCCTATTGCAGTCTGTTATAACTGAGGATGTGTGCTAGTCGTGCATGCTCCATCATCTTATTTTTTTTAGTTTGGTTCACTCGTTGCCCAATTTCAGTGAACACTGTTTTCCTACTATTTCCCCGGCGCCGGAAAGTATGCTTTGCTATAATATTTTCGAAGAGGAAAGGGGAAAAGGAAGCACCGCCAAGCGGCAAGTGGTAAGTTCAAAAAGTGCCAACGACGCCGACGATGAAGGCAACGAAATAATAAAAAGCAAACTTTTTACCAAAATGACTTTGACACATTGGGCCAAGACAAACAGAGAGCCAGACAGAGAGAGAGAAAGCGCGAGAGGGAGAGAGAGATTAGGAGATGAAGAGAGAGAGTAAGAGATGAATAACCACACGCCCGTCCCCCGTCCCCCGTCCTCCGTCCACCAATCAGTTAGCTCTTGCATGAAAATGGCATAACAAAATTCTCGAATGGACTCGAAAGGAATATAGTTAGCTGGGTGGTTTACAAGATGGACAGGGGCTAGGCAGTTAGGGGACTGCAAGTCGGTGCAGCCGGCTCAACTGGCAGCGCAGCAAAATATTTATTTGTCTCTTGCCAAAAACTAAAAAAGAAAAGAGAAACGCAGCAAAGCAAAAAACAGCAATAGACAAAAGAATCACTTGCGATTTAGGCCATATTGACAAACAGATGCTGCAAAACCTACAGCAGAAGGCTTTCAAGCTTGAAAGGGTAAGGCAGATCCGTACAATTGAGAATGACACATGAAAACTGTATGAATAGTGCATTAATGGAAAATACAATCTAAGTGACATACCCTATCAGAAATTATTCAACAAACTTCCAAAGTGTGAATGACGCTCAAATAATGCACGTTGAGCGACACAATTGGAATACCAATAAGTAAGTTAGAAAATTGCCTTGTCGGTCCTGGCGCAGGTCGGTCTGTAGGAGTGCAGGAGTGTACCGTAATTAGCGTCGCAGTTCTCTAATAAAACAGCTTAAGATCGCACAAAACTTGCGCAGCAGTCAGCAACCGAAATTAATGAGTTCGTTCGCTGGCAATCGCGATGAAAGCCACAGCTTGGCAAAAAAAATCAGTAGACAAAAACCAAATGAAGAAAAACTGATAAGCAGGCGAGATAACCGACGGATAAATGAGCGCTCATTAGCTGTAGTTGAAGCTGGAGCAGACCAGTTGGCTATATAAAGTCGCCATGAAACCTGAATGTGACATACAGCTTACAAGCGGCAGTTGAGCAGTTGAGCAGTAAGCAGCAGGCAGTAAGCATAAGCCAAATGATGCAAGTGCAAGTGAGACACTCTTTGATGCTGACACTGATCAGCGGCCTCCTCCTTAGTTTGCACGGCAGCTGGGCGGCCAGTATGGGTCGACAGCGACGCGTCCAGACGAGTGCCACCACAACGGGCCACGCTCCGCCCTCGATCTTTGGACCCCACCTATGGTACGCCACGTTCAATACGAAAGATGAGTATGTGGAGACACCCTTCACACGCCGTGCTGCAAGCCGACAGCAGCCCAAGCACCTTGCCTCCAATATCTATGCAGAGGAGCTGGGGTCCGGGTCAGAGTCTGCACGCAGCTCGAGCCCCTCCAACGTAGCTTATGGGGACGTGGAACCGACATCTGAATTAACACCTGCTCAAGTGCAGCAGCTGTTGCTGTTCAATACGCCACGATACTTCAGTCCGAGTGCGAGCAGCAGAGTGGGCATGCAGGATTTAGAGCCACGCTTCTTTCATCTGAATATGATGGGCTTCAATCCTTATCGCGGTTCATCGCATGGCGAAAGGAATCACACCAATGTCAATATTAATAATAACAATGTCACTGTGTTCACGCCGACGACGCCGGCACCACTTGAACGAATCTTCAATGCGCATTTGATGCGCTCGCCACAACTGATGACGAACTACCAGATGCGTCAGGGTCCGAATGCTGGTCAGGATGCGGCGGAACAGCGTCTGCCTTACGAACTGTACGATCTCTATGGTGGTGGTCTGAGATTCGCGAATAATGTTGGCAGTCTTGGTGGTGCGTCTAGTGGCGTCTCTAGTCTTGGTGGTCTTGGTGCTTTTGGTGGTCTAGGCGGTGCTGGTGTGCCCCTGGTTCCCGTCACACTGAACAACAATGCTGTCGGCTATGTGCCACTGAATCTGCGCATGTTCCGACATCTACAGCAAGCAGCACTGCCAATCCGCGAGGGCGAAGATGATCCAACTGCTCTGTCAGGCTCTGCCGATGAGACTCTCCAGACGCAGCTGGAGCAGGAGCCAGAGTCAGTGTCCAATGATGTCGGCGAGGAAACTGCCGATAAACTAAAAAGCTCACGTTTCCCAATGTTTGGTCAGCGATGGAGCCAACGTCCCATCAACGATGGCCTCAGCATGATCCCCTTCACGAACAATCCCCTGATGGCATTTGCCAATAATATTCGCCGAACGCAGTATCTGTGAGCAGGTGACTACGATGTACACATATGCGAACAATGAGCCCTCCTGGATTTCGATTAACCTATCTTACTGTAGATCTTTATTTATTTTTATATCCAAATTTATTTATTTTTTTTTGTATTTTTCTTGTATTGTAACATGTAACTTATTTTTGCAGCAAATAAAACAGTGTAAAATCTGTATGCATATCGAGTATTGCTTAGAGCTCGGCATATACGATTTAGAACAAGAATGAAACAAAATCTAATTTATTATTTGTAATTTACAAGAAAGATAAATCCTGTAAAAATGACGAAAATCGAACACAGGAAAACGGATTTCTCATTTTGAAGGGGTTTTTCTTTTTGGCAATCCCAATATAAGTTAAACACGAATGTAATCGTTTCATGGAAATTTATTATTTGCCATTTATTATTCTTGTCTTATGCATTTGTGTATTTTACCTATATCCGAGAAAGGCAAATTGAAATAGTCGAAATTACCATTTTAACCACAATAGCAATAACCACAATCTGGCCGACAACAACAACAACAATAAGATCAAAGCAGTACAAATAAAGTGATTATTAGCTAAGCAGTTAAATATTAACTTAGGGGCTTCATTAAGGAATGCTTTTCACAATGTAGGCAAGCAGGCAGGCAGCATTAAAATCGTCATTATTAAGCATACGCCCCGTTATGTATTCCAGGAATCTGTGCACCAGCAACCTAATGCAATAATTCATTTTGCTCAACATTTTAAGAGGTCGATTCAATTAGCTTGCATAACTATTCAATCAGACAAGCATGCAAACAGCAGCCACAACAGCAACAACAATTTCAAGTTGAGCTAAATTGCATGTGGCGATTACTTACGGATGAGGGGGGCGATCGTTGGGATCTGAATATTGAAATATGCTTTGCGATTAGGATGAATGTTCAGATAAATGCAATGTTGCAGTCAATCAGAACGTTAGCCAAACAGACATTGAGTCAAATAGTCAGTTGGTTAGTTAGTCATCTGACAACTATTTCCAAAATGAGAGTAAATCAATTTAGAAAGCTGTCACAACAACAATTGAGCTATAGCTGGAATTGAATGGTTCACAAGGAACTCATAATATATATAAGTGTATACAATACACATGAGTGTGTGTGTGTGTGTGTGTGTGTGTGGGCTGGCAAGTCGATAAAAAAGCTTGCTAGAATCGAATTTACACAAGCCCATCAACGAGCCAAACCACAATAACAAATTAAATAAATATAAGAAGCTTTTAAGTTAATAGAAATTATTATAATTGGATTTTACCACAAACACAAAAACAACAACAAAAACAATTAGCTAAACAAATGACTACGCCCACATCCTCGATGGCAACTTCAAATGGCTCCCAGTCAAAGGCAAATAATATCAAATTCATAAATAATGAAATGAAATAAAGACATTCATAATAAAGGCTTTAAACTTAATCTATTTATGACTACGAAATAATGATTCTTAACGACTCAATTTATAATTTCAAATTTCCAATTTTTGAGTATAACATTTAACATTTTCTTTTTTTCTTAATGTTATATGAAATTTGGTATGCTAAACATAGCAGTTATTTCATTGCTGAGTAATATAATTAACAAATTCAAAATCAAATTTATAAAATACATTTCATTTCAAGCGGATCCAAGAATATTTAATTTATTATGTGATTTATGATTATCACATAAACATATTCATCATATTTATTATATATATTTAGTACTTGTTCCAATGACTCTTTACTAAAGATGTGGCTGATATTGGGATTTGTGAAGTGCAGTTGGGATTATTCTACTTACACTCTATAATCCTCTTGTTTCGTTGTGTTTTTAGGGGCTCGGGGCATTCGGGGGCAATACAAGGTCCTGCCGACTATTGACACAACACTTTGGGAAATTACAAGAAAACATTTTGACTTGGGCGCCAAAAGTATAAGTTGCACAAGCAGACACATATTTTCAGAAACAAAAACCGAAACAGAAACAGATTCAGAAACAGTTATACAGTGAGTGTGTGTGTGTGTGTATGTGTGTGTGTAATAGTCGTAGTACAATGTACTTGACTGTTGAAACTTGCAGCTCGCTGTCTGTCTGTCAGTCAGTGAGTCAGTCAGTAAGTCAGTCAGTCAGTCAGAGCGTGTGTGAGAGGGAAACGCTTAGTGTTTGGGTGAAGAAACACTTTTCAAGATTAAACCAAAAAGATTTAAGTGAATTATGTTAAAGTTATTTGCCTGTGCGGTCGACTCACGCACTGACACTATCTCTGCCCCATATGCGATACGATGTGATGCGAAGTGCAAAGGATATGGCCGCAAAAGTGGTCATGTAATATATAAATATGTGCATAAAAAAATATGCCACACATACAAACTGAAGATAGAGAGGCTGGCTGTGAAAACATAAATTCGTTTATTTATTTATACAACACGCTTGGGCTGTTGCCTTAGCCAGCCATAAGTATTGTATCTCTCAGATACACCAGTGTGTGTGTGTGTGTCTGTGTGTGTGCATAGTTGTTTGGCCTGCAACTTGATTTGCCAGTTTTTCGTTCGTGCCGCCTACCGAGATTTATGTGTGCATGTTTATTGTCGAGTTTATTAGATTTGATTTACTGTGCCTACAACTTTCACTAGTGGCTAAGATACTCCCTGCTTGTATGTGTGTGCGCGTGTGTGTGTGCAGAACTCATAGCTTGATTTACGTGCCCGACAGCCATGCCTGCAGCCCAGTCCAAAAGCTCTTCTAATGATACCATGTCAAGGCAGTCATTCATTCATTCATCGTCATGCACGCAAGCCCGCAATTAGATTTCGGGTGAAACTTTTTAATTGCATCCCGCGCCACATCTATAAAAGAACCGTTCCACTGCCCAACATTCGCACAGAACAATCACGATGAGAACAAACGCTCGAGCTAGAGCCGGAGCTAGAGCTGGAGCTGAAGCTGGAGCTGGAGCTGGAGCTGGAACTGGTGCAGCCATCATCCTGGTGCTGATTCTGCTGCAAGTGGCTGGCATAGAGGCCTTAAGAACGGGTGTGCAAGAAACATAGCTGCTACTCATTATGTACGTACTACTACTATTAATTCAACCCCATCGTGTTTTTATTATGTGCAGGGTTTCGTCTGCCAAAAAACATGGGTCGAAATGCTGCTGCTGCTGCTGCTACTGCTCCCGCTGCCGCTGCTGAGCACGGCAATGGGCGAGATCTGTTCAAGAAATTTATGTTGTGGCGTAACCTGTTCCCCACTGAGCCGGCACGTGACAATATCATTGTAGTGACACAACCCACGTATACCACCCTCACGCCCACCGGCACACCGACAACAACAACAACAACAACGACCGCCAACAATGACGCCAATTTGCGAAGCTGGCGCAATCTGGAGGATGAAGACGCACAGAATCGCATTTCCCAACGCACCTCGCACCGCATCCGGCCAAACACCAAGACTCGATCGTATGGTCAGCGACGCAGGCCGCAGCTGAAGAAGAAGAAGAAGACGCGGCATCGTCACATACACAAGCGACCGCAACAGCACCGATATAAGCATCGTTAACAGCGTTAACGAGAAGCTGCTCAGCTAAAAGAGCGACCAGAACGCAACTGAAACGGGCCAAAAGCAGTCGTCAAAACGCTCAACAAAAACCATTTTTTTTTTTTTGCTACTTTTATATTTATTTGTTTTCTTCTTTTTTTTTGAGTGAGTTGCCCAACTAATTATGAAACGCAAGTGTATGAATTGAAAATAAAAAATGAAAAATAAAAAATTAGTACAAACTACCAATGAGTTAAAATCTAATAGACAAGCAAACAGAATAGAAATTTGTGGCCAGCACAAGTAAGCAGCAAAGCGAGACGGGGAAGAACTCCAGCGAAATGTGAAATTCAATATTTCTCTTGTATTCATAAAAAAAAATAATTACAACATTTTTGCCATATGTATAAAATTATACATTTAATTTGATTTATTCAATTTAGTTGAATTTATTTATTCATTATTATTTTTTTTTTTGTTATGTAAAAAGGAAGTGCCTGACTTAAATATGAATGGAAATTGAATACATAAGTTGGAAAAATTATTCATCAAACCAAATTCAAAATTTACATAAATAAGTATATCAAAACTCAAATATTGAAATATTTAAGTTACATGCAAATTAAGTTGATTTGTTTTCTCGTCCAGTCTACAGCTGCTAAAAAAAGCGTATAAATAACATAAATATTTAGCTGGATTGTATTGTATGTAACCTTTTTTATCATCATTTTTATTCAGACATTATCTTAAAGTTGTGTCCTGACTGCAAATGGAAAGCTTTTTCAAAGCTGATAGTATATTTATACGTGAAATTAATTACAAATTCAGTATTTCCAAAATGGATAAAAAATATCATTTGCATTTACAATAAATGGGCTATACGTAATTCGACTGAAACCAAATGTATATATACATAAATATCATATGAATATATAATAATTAATAGTGAAGTGATCAGAATTATTTCCAATGTAAGCTAAAAATGTTCCACAAATCGGAAAATTGTAGTAAAGTTAATTGGCACAACTGATTTAATGAGTTGAGAAAATAATTATGCCACGATAAATGGCTTGCAATGTTTGTGTAGCTATACAAAATGTAGTCAATTTCCCTGGATTTCATTAGTTCGGTTTTTACGCGAAAAGTGCGTGCTGTGTTCAAGGCATAAGAGAAGCGATTTTAAAATCTGATTGCCATCTCAGCCGCGACATTCTCAAGGCGGTCTTAAATTTGATTTTAATTCGTGGGCATAACTCATGGCTAACTTCGTGCTCATCGTTCAGATGGCAGTGAACCCAACGACTGCCATGTTGCACGTACTCACACGTATACACACACACACACACACATGTAACAAAATAGCAGCCGCCAAATCCTTTCCATTTGAAAACAACTGATAACCTATTCCGGACAAGGCTGGTCGGGCGTCTATGCCGCAGCCATCGCCGTGGCCTTAGACACAGCCGGTGTCCAGGTAGAAGTCAACGACTTGGTTTACAGTTTATATAAATAAAATGCAGACAAAATATGCGAGCATAACATCGTGGCTGTGGCAAGTTCAAGGATGTCTGGCACTCGTGAACCCGTAACTGTAACCGTAACCGTAAACGCTAACGCAAACGTAAGCACAAAACACACACAACATACAACATACAACACACAACACACAACACACAAACGCAAACGGAACGCCTTGAGAAACTGGCCCAGGCACGCAAAAGGTTGCGTTTTTGCCGCTTATTCAATAAGGCCGAAACAGAATTTGTGTAAATTGGCAAATTACGCATAAATGGCGAGACGCCAACAACAGTCGCTAGAGAATTCAAGCCGACTTCTGTGTGCTATTCGTCTTGTTGCTGCTGTTGTTGTCTCATACTCTGTTTGGGTTTAGTGATTTTTTCTTTGTTTCATTTTGGGCCTGTCATGGGCAAAAAATTAATGTTGCCCAGAACAGATCAGAGTCGCGACGGAGCAATAAAGCGTTGCCCAATGTCAAACTGGTTTCATTCGATTGCCCCAATCGCAAAGCGCAAAACGCAAAGCGCAAAACGCAATACGCAAAACTGTCGCGCCATTGAGGTCAAGAACAGCAAAGGTCAAGAAATCACAGCTGGCGATTTGGCCATGTATATATATAAAAATAAGCAGTTAAGATAACAAAGAAGAAGAACTCTTGGGCGTAGATCCACAGTCAACCGATCACTTATGGCTCCGGTTCAGCGCAGAGATCGCGAACTACGATTGCAAAAAATGCTCTGTTTTAAGTAAAACAGATCGATCCCAACCATCGCGAAAACACAAAACCCTCTTAAGATCATCACTTATGAAGACAAATGCTCAAAGATCAGTGATCTTCAGGTGAATAATGGGCAAATGATTTACTACTTATGTTCTGAAAATCAATAATGTTTACCCGACTCAACTATTATTTTTTGTGACTATAATTTGAACATGAATTTCAAGGTGAAATCGTAATCATGCCAGACCAATCTCAGAGACTATAAATACTACATACTTTAAGTATGGGCTATAAGTTTTCGTACCTTATATCGTATCGTACCTTATATTTTATATATTTATCGATAACTGCCCACGTTTTGTGAATATCAATTCAAATCGAACAAAAGCAATTAAAGACACAATTGTATACGTATACTCTTCTGGTTTATACATATACACCTTGGCATAGGATTGAGCAACTGTAATATTTAAAATCGGGTGAAAACGCAGACTTTGTTAACCAATATGTATTTTCATATTGAACAAACTACTATCGGCAGGCCTACTATGTATTGAAGTTCAGGATTCAGCGTAGCTCCTAGTCGAACTCTATCGAATGAATTTTAAGTGGGCATCGTGTTGCTACACTTAAGCGTAATAATATTCCAGAAGGCAAACCAAGACCCAAAGGGAATTGCTTGTGAAAATCGTTGGAGCTATGATAAACTTATGACAGTTTAGAGTGCATTTCTGGGGCAATATGTTAGAAGTAACACAGCTCAAAATTCTATTAAAAGGAGGAGATTCCACAAATTTGTTTCCACATATTTTATGATATTAATTTTATGAATACTTGCAGAGTTGATCTGAAACCCTATCACCTACACAGTTTGCAACATTTTTGAAACTTTACCTTTTGTGTTGGCATCAAGTGCTTGTTGCTCCTCCACTTCTAGTTAAGCTGATAACCCCACTTCCCCCCCCCCCCCCTCACACACACACACACACACACACAATCAAGCCAATGGCCCACACAACTTAATCTTCGAAGAGGGCGCCATTGATTCGTAGATTCACCTTGACTTAACTTGACTGGCAGGCATCGCCATCGCCATCGCCATCGCCATCGGCATTGTCATGGCCAGCTTAAATGTTATTGTCCTGCTATTGTTATGCACACACTCACACCTTCAGACACACACAGACACACATACACTCGCGGCGAAATCAATATGTCGAGCCATCGTTTCGAGCTGGCTTCCTGCAATATTTTGTGCTATTTTTGGACGCTTGCCGGTTTCTGTGGTAAAACTGGCAAAAGGATATTGAAAAAGGCGCCTCTTGCAACACGACGGCGTAGGAAACTTTTTTCATTTTTAGTTTGTCAAGTTGCACAAAGGCGATGACGACGACGATGGAGACGCGCAAAAAGCTGCCGATTATAAGTTTTTTATAAAAGTTGTTCTTTTTTTTTATTTGGCCACAGCAAGAGTTGCAGACTGAAGGCTCCTGGGAAATTGGGGGAGGGGATGGGGGGGTTTGAACAGAGCGGTAAAGTGTGTGCTCAGAGCTGCCAGCAAAAGGACAACTCAACATTTATAGGCTGGCAGCGAACTAGTGCCAGGCCAAAGTTCCTGCCGCACACTGAAGTTGGCCCCTGTGCAAGTGCAACTTTAGTTTTCGGTGCTTTTGCTTAAGCGTGTTATGCCTGCTTTTGGGGGCTGGCATGTTAATCGGTTCAGCAGCTGCAGCGGCAGCGCCACCTAGCGCCCAATGGCGTCAACAGAATCGGCGACGTTCCGACACGAAACTCAATTTAAATTACACCCACACCCACACCCACACTCAACAACCACAACAACAGGTCGTATGCGTAATAAATTGTAAATGCCACATTGAACGCATCGATGCATCAAGCTGTGGGCGTTTCAACATTTAGTCGAAATGGTATATAAAATACTCTCATGCATATATCATCCATATGTTTGTTTATGTGTGTCGTATTATAAATTATGCATAACCTGAAATGGGCTGGGAGGCGAATTTGTTATCCTTACAATATAAAAGCAATTGCATAATTGCATTCTAATATGATGACTACAGCACTTTCTCAGTTAAAGCAACAGCCCCAGCCGATGTGTTAATGCCCTCTCAAAAGTTGAGGGTGGCTTAAAAATAGATAACAAGAAAATATAATCGACAGTTTCCAAAGTACACTCAAATCGTATTGAGAGTGTTGGAGACATTTAAAATAAATGTTGGAGAAAGTAGTCACGCAATAAATATGAAATAGTAAATTTTACGTCTGTTCTATATATTAAATATATATATAATACATATATAATTATATTTATGTATTATATTATTATAAGGGTACTTATCTACTTAATACCATTTAAGACATGAATGCATAGCTCGTAATCAATGTAACGAGCAACACTGCCGGCTAAAAGTGTATGGCCTCCAATAGTTTTGCATAAATTGCATGCGTTTTAATTAAATGCCAACGAAGAGAGACAAATGCTGTTGCTGCAACTAACAGACTTACTCTCTATCTGTCCGTCTGTCTGTCTGTCTGTCTGTCCGTCTGTTCCAGTGCCTTTGTGTGCCTGCGTCTGGCTGTGTTAAGCTGGAAGCTTTATAAATGTATAGAGCAATTATTTATTATGCCCAGGCACTTTTGATTACGCATTCGGACACAGACACACACACACACACACACACAGATACACACACACATGAATACTTATAGCCAAATTGCTTGCAGGTGTAAGTATGACAAAAGGCAACAAAAACAATTGCAACAGCAACTGCAACAATAACAAGAGAAACAACGACAAGTGCAGGAATATCTTGCGATTCAGCCATGTCTAAATTAATGCCTGCAATTAAAATGCTTAACACTCGTTGGTTTACAGCAACGATCAAGTTAAGCAAAGTTGCAATTGCCGCAGCCCACCTCCTGACACCCCCTGACACCGCAGGCACCCCCCGTTTGTGTCAGTCAGCAGCTGGTTTTGCAGTTTGGCCAACTGTTGTCAACAGCTTGCGGCCATTCTAAGTAGCTGTGGCTGCCACTCTCGCCCACAAAATCATCTTCGTTGCTGATGCCTGCTGACTGCTGACTGCTGCCTGCTGCCTGGCACCGTTCTCCTCCTCCTTCCTGCAGACTTCATTGTCTGGACGTTGTGCCCATATATTCCACACAGTGCACAGTGGGTTGTCCTCGGCCTTCAGATGTTTCGAGTCCCTATCATTGCATTTGCATTGAAGCATTGAAGCGGAATTTGCAAAGCATAATTTTGATTAATTCAATTGTTATTGCATACAATGCATACGCTTAGCAATCTCTCTCACTCTCTGGGCTAGAATTCAGCTTATGCTTATTTAATTCGCATGCAGTTTATTCCACAGTATTTCGAATTCGAATGATGCCACAATTCAAATACTGCTACTGTGAAATTAATGATGATAATTATCATGCTGATGATGCATTCAAATTATGCACCAGTCTGCTAGCTTAGGCAATTGAGCTAAATGATTTGGCAGCCGGACAAGCAATGTAACCAACAACAGTCCGGACGAGCGCAAATAGAGAGCCAAAGGGTTGGGCAATGTGTTCAGTGTCCATTAGTGCAAATCTCAAGTGCAATTCCCCAAGATAAACACCAGATACTTCGTCCAATTTTACATACAGTTACTAAATGTACAAGTACATATACACTTGCATATCTATGGGAAGTGGAAGTGTAACGGGATGAGCATGCTTTCATCTGTATTCTGGGAGTTGACGCCAAAGCAAATGCACTCAACAGCAATCGTAATTCTCGTTATGAAGAAATTAACAACGGCGCCACGCATTCAGGCGCTAAGCTTCCAGAGCTCGCTCACTTTTTCTCTCACTCTCTCTATCTCTCTCTCTCTCTCTCTATCTCTCTCTCTCCTCTTCCTCTGTCTTGCCCAACTTGTTGTTTTCGTGTTAAATTATTCCCCACGAATGCGATTCACATTGTCAAACATTTTTGCCTAGCCCCCGACTCATCCACACACAATGAGCCAGTTGGCGAGCAATAAGAAACGTTGCCTACTTTTAGGCAAGCGCGCGATTCATGCGCAACGCCAACAACAGCAGCAACAAATGGCAGCTGCAATTTAATTACCGTTACAAAGAAGCAGATGCATTTACGTAGATAGACGTAAAATGACCATGCAACAAACAGCCCGAATCAACATCGCGAACATAACCCAGCCCAATCTCCACTCTTGTTTTCACTGCAGAAGCGTCCTGTTCCATCGCAGTAGCCAGTCCCGTGGATTGAATGAAACATAACCGTGGCAGGCAGCGTGGCTGGGCAATCGAGTCCGGCATACCGTTATATACCCTGGTACCCTGGTACCTTCATATGCATAGGGTATCTCATTATAGCAACAAATCGGAGCAATTTCAGATATCAATATCAATTATTCGCAGGCAGATACTGTCATGCAATTCCAGAGCATTTCTCATTAACTCATTACTCATTAACTTAACTATTTTTCTTTTGGGTAAATACATATTCATATGTGAATGAATGTGCACTTTCCTTTACACGTCGAACAATTTTTCATTTGGAATGTTCAATCTGCAAATAAATTTAATTGTTTTATTTTCCTGACAGAATGTAGTTCTCAGAGAGAATTCAATGCTTAACATCAGTCCAACTACAGGTTAACTCAATGTCGATCAATTGCAATTGGATATATCTGTTGTGGTTGGTGGGGCTTGTTGTTGTTGCTGTTGTTGTTTGGGGTGCTGCTGTTGTCATGATTATTGTGCAAATAAAAGGAAATCTCATAAAAAAATTGTAACAGCCCTGGCGATGTTGTCCCGGCAACACTCTGAGTCCTGCTACGGTTCTAACAAAAGATGCAACCGCTGCCACAAACACTCACATACAAACACACATACACACACACACACACACATACAAACAGACAGAGCAAGTGCCCACGCTTCGCTTAACTAATTAGAGCGTGTGGGTAAATGACGGGCAAGTTGAAGCCGATGCTGTTGCTGGTGTTGCAGCTGCAACTGATGGTGGGATTGCTGTTCTGGTGGTGCTAATTCAATGTGGCTTGCCGTGTCGTTGGGTGGCTCATTCAGCTGGGCGCTTGCAAGAGCACAGATTTACCGTTTCGAACTGTGTTTGAATTATGTATAATTAAATTTCAACATTGATTATTCACGTTACCAGGCAAAGCTATAAACTGGATTGCAGCGGTTCAGATTGCTATTAGCTCTGTAGCCTTTAGATGTAAAGCACTTAACTGGATGACACGCTGGACTCAGTAAAAAACAATGAGTAACCAAAAGTATATGAAATTATTTATAAATTCATATAAATACTTTATCATAATAAAATTATATTATCAGAAACTCTTGCCATTCATTTCGAAAACCCAATTATTTCACATTTCTGTGGTAATCATAAAAATATCGATTTCCTTGAGTTGGAGCGGATGCCCCAGTTGGACAGGACTCGTGGTATAGAGGGCTACTACTAATAGTGTCGCCAACCAGAGAATTTGGTCCAGCATATGGTAAAGTCTCCGCCACACTGGAGAGAAGTTGGCCAGCTCATCATAGGCATGTGGAATGAACTGAGAATATGCGATACTGAGTGGCGAGGGACGAGTGACGGAGAGTGCCTAGTGAGACACTCCACTCCCGCTAAGTAACACTTGACGCTGATCCCGCGGGGTGTGGGGGGGGGGGGGGGATGGGTTTAGTAGTTTGTGAACCGTGCATGCAGTTGGCATGGACCATCTGCATCTTTAGAACACACACACTAATCTATACATATACAGCACCTGCAATATGGGCATATGTTGAAATAAGATTACAGTCTCAATGTCATTAATTGCTCCAATAAGGCAAATATTAATTACATCCCTCTCTACTATTCCTCTTACTCGACTCTCTCTCACTTTCTCTTTCTCATTTATACACCATTTTTTTTTGTCTTGTCTTTTTCTGCGTCAATACAAGGCGCTGCTGTCCAAGCATTCAATGCAATTCGAAAGATAAGAAGTCAATTATTATAAACTTTAAGGATTCTTTTTCCAAATTCAAAAACTATTTTATGTACACTATAAGTATATTGATTTCGGTGTTTGTATGTATTAACATAATTGGCTATAAAAGTGTCTACTATTATTCGGATACTCATATTTTTGCACTTTAATATTTTAAGTAAAGTTTGAAATTAATGAATTTTAAATACATAAAATATGTGTACAAAAATATTTACATACATATATTTAAAATATACATAGGATAAAATAAAACATACATGAATAATAATATATATAGACTAAAATTAAAATAAAATAATATATTTAAATTAAATATTTTGGTTTTCAAATATATATGTATATTTTTAATTTAATAGTATGTAAGCTTGTTGAAAAAGAAAAATGTGAAAATGGTTCTTACATTGAAAAAAAAAATGTTTAAATCGCCGAGTTGTTGAACTTACTATTTGTTTGGAAAGTGAAGGTGAATTTTTGCACGGTGTAGCACATATGAAACATTCGTATTTTGGATTTGACGCTTTTTGCTCGTTATTTGCTGAATTAATTAAAATTCAATAATAAAATTATTTAATGCAAAGCCGAATTAATGCTGCTGGCGGAGATGGCCAGCAAATGCAAGTGAAATGCTTAATAGCATAAATAAATAGAGGCGAACAAATGGTGCGCATGCTTATAAATATAATTAATAAACAGTTACTATGAGTGAATATATATGTAGGTCTCCCATCTCACGCCCCCACACCCGACCAATAAGCAATATTTTATCGAAATCCTTGTTAATAAATCCGAGGATCGAGTGCATAAATGTGTCGCTGAAGCTCTCATTAAATGCATATCAAATAAAAGAGATAAGCTTGTTAGCCAGCTTTTCTTCCATTCATGTATTGTTTTTATAGATTTATACCAATTAAAAGTAGCTAAAAATATATCTGTGTAATTTATATTAATAAATTGCATTTATTATATTGTTATTTTGAAAAACATAAATAAAAAAAAAAAACATAAGTAATTATAAACCACTGAAAGCTTCTCTTTTTATATGAACTTACTGATATCTTCCATCAAATCTTTTTTAAATTTGGCACAATCAACCGAAACCTGAGTTCAACTTTGCCCAATCCTTAGCATCCTGCAGCTCTTCAACATTTCCTTCGAATTTAAATGCGACAATGGCTCAATGGAGTACCAAATTATTGTTTTCAGGTCGGTCAATCTCCATAATCGCACCTGTGGTGTCAATAGATATATTGTCACGGTATATAGTTTAAATAATACGACACACACACACACACACATAAGACTCTATTTTGTATAGACATGGAAAAAAACACAAAAAGGATCGGCTATCTTAGGCGTGCCGAAGATTATATATGAACCTTTGCAGACAGGAATGGGAACCAGGTGACATCAAAACATCACTGTAAATTTGAAAAGTCGGCTGAATTTTTATTTACCATATCAGATATTGATGATTTCGTTGTGAGGAGCAGATATGCAAGTATAACTCATGAGTTTGGTTAAAGAAACTACATACAAAAACTAACCTTTCGACCGATCGGTTCGTATAGTGTTCCGATCCGGCCGGCTCTGCCTTATGTATTTTTTTTGCCATGAACTCAACTTATTTCAATTTACATAGCAAATCATTTAATTTTTGGAATACCAATCAGCAGATAGGAGAAAAGGTGCTCTTGGGTGCTTTTGCAAGGGACAAAAGGGGCAGAGCTGCGCCAGGGACATTCAAGCAAAAGCGTTGTAAAGAATTATGTATTTGGTACTTTTCCATTTTGCGCACATTCGCGGCTTCTTCTCCTGCTTAAGTGAACACATTTTCACATGATGACTATCATAGGGACTATCATCTCACGTCGCTCTCAAAAAAGATATATGTATATGCCATAAATGTACCACAATCTAAACGAAATTGATTAAATTTCGTTGGCCCAAAGGTCATTCGATGTTTGATATGAGCACTGTTGCAGTGGTGAGCAATGCTCAATTGTTAGGAAAGAAAAGCACGCTTGACCCAGTGCCTCAATGAAAGCGCAAATAAAATCATATTCAGCTATTTAGTGAATGAAACATGCATACATATGTAATATATGTATAAATATGTTTGTTGCTTGTGTTTTTGTTTAATTACTTGCTGTTGCGCTCACTGGCAAATAAACTGTAATTGTAAATAAACAGCAGTTTTAAAATTATTATCCCAACGGCTCGCTTTATTTGCAACATATTTATGTTATTTTTTTCGTGGTTTCCACTTGCCATATATTATTTATTTTTAATATTATTACTCCAGGATGATTTATTTTTGAAATTCACATCTAACTTAGAATGCTTCCGAGAGCAGAAATTTAGATCAGACTCCAGTTGGTAGAATAAATACAGAGATATCAACTCAAATACACATCGTTGGTAGACACTGAATCGAAAAGCTGAGCTTCAAAATCGATATGCAGATTTTTTCAAAATGCTTTGTCTAATTTAGGAAGCCCAAGTCCAGTATGATGAGAACAGAACTGTCTAACTGCAGCTCAGCTGTGTTTTTTTTTTTTTTTTTGCCATTTGCCATTCTCGTTGCAGCGCATTTTTGGGGATTGCATTGTTCCTTTTTTTGTTGGAGTCACGTCCACACCGTTCGCCCCTGCTGTGCGCGGAGTCCGACCCGTTTTTTCTCTGTTCACTGTTTTTTGCTACTTTTACTGTTTGCGTGTATTGCGATTGCGTTCGTGTTTTTTGCCACTTTAACGAATATCATAAATTGGTTCGGCGAACAGCACATTTCTCATGTGGAAGATTGAAATGTGTGTGGGTTTTTTTTTAAGAATTTTAGAATGCCACAGCATCACTAACGCTAAATCAAATGATCTTACCCGACGCAAAGGCTTATATCTAACTTGAGCTGTTATCTGCTTGCTGCGTGCTTTAGAGGAGGCAATTCATGTAGGAGCCACATATAATATCCACAAATCTGAATAGATCCAATTTAAAACACACACACACAGTCGGTGAAGGGCCGTTCGAGGTAAGGAAAATAATGAATATTGTCTTTAAACTGGAACTTGACCTTCGAAATACGCAAAAGAAAATACTCATATTGCTGATTTGGCAGCTGGATGCCTGAATGCCTGAATGCCTGGAAGCAGGAGTGGGCTGTACGCCAACTGTTGTCAATGTCGCGCAAATTTGTTAACGGAAGCGGAAGTTGCCATTGGCCAATAGCCAAACGTTGACCGAGGGGCTGGCAATGGCTTCAATAAGTGTATGTGTGTGTGTCTGCTAGGTGGAAAAATGATCGATTTAAAGAGCTTATTGCGTGCCGTATTCACATGTGATATGTTTAAACAGCAATTGAAAATGCAATGTGTATGTGTACATGTGCATTAATGTTTAATGACACAAACAGCAGAAGGAGCAGCAGCAGCAGCAACTAACAAATTGCAAATTTAATTAATTTTACAATGCAGCAATGCTGCCAGCATTCACAATTCTTTGATTGGGTCACTTTACACACACTTCCTGGCTCTGTGTCTCTCCCCTGTCTCTCATTGTAGCACCCACTAAATTGACATAATGACCAAAAAATTTTCCAGTTTGCTGCGCACTTATTCGGCCCTGAGCGATAAGGGCAGGAGTGCAGACAAGGAGGGCAGATTGTCTGACAGAAGGACAAATTTCAATTTTGCTACATACACATACACGTTTGATGATTTGACAGGCTCGTCGCTATTGAGTCGAATTAAATGCAAGTGTTCATTTTCAATTTGTAAATTTATTACAAATGTCAACAATAATTTTGTGCAAAAATTTATAGAAAAGCATAAAACATTCGGTGGGTGCCAGACAGGTATAGGATAGGTGGTTGGTTGGGCGGTGTTGCAAGCAGTGAGTTGTGACATTAGCATTAGTCTGACACATGACACGTGACCAGGCGCCATCGGCTGAGCAATTAATCAAGAGAACGACGCAACAGCCAGTCGCAACAACAATAACAACAACTCCAAAAGAGCTCACAACGCGTTTCCTGGTCACTAAGGTAATTTGGCACTTAAAAAGGGTAAACGAGCCTCGAACCGAACCGAACCCAAATTCAAATTCAAACCTTTCTCAAAGCACATGGAAGGGCAACGCCTAATGTGACGAGTCTTTGTCCCCGATTGTCCCTTCGATTGCACCTCCCCACCCACTCCAGCCCACCCCGTCTGATGGAGTTTGTTTCGGGTCAACTGCGTAGCAGGTCCATTTATCAAGTGATTGACTAGATAATTGACTGCTTCTATAGTTTCTAAGACTCATTTTTGTTAAAGAGCCAGCGATTTCACACATCATCATTCATGTGATTATAAGTGACTATGTGTGTATCCTTGAACTAAATACAAACATACATATTATACAAATGACGGTGTTTATATGTATAACATTTTTCCAATATTGATATATTCGTATAGTTAATTAAATTAATTTAATTAAGTTGTGCACATCTGTATATATATACATATATATATATATATATATATATATTTATATACATATATATATTTATATAAATTATATATATGTGTTCTTGAATGGCATCGATAGCCGTGTCTGTTTCACCTTCTGTTGAGAAACGCACTTCAACTTCATATACCGTCGCCTTTTATTTATTTTTTGAAAAGTATTCAACAATGGGGC